>NW_027636015.1:0-31064 GCF_903797595.1 Erithacus rubecula | reverse complement strand
GTTCTTCTCCCCTGCAGAAGTCCTACTGTAATTGGATTCTCAGATAGTCCAGGCAAGGTGTTCAATTGCCGGATGCGCTCTGCCATCACAGTTGCAATTCCAAATGCCCATCTTAGTCCCCTTGGGTCCTTAAAATATCCACTCCGAAGGTAATCTATGCCCAAAATACATGGGGCCTCTGGACCAGTCGCAATAAAATGTTTCTTCCAATCCTTCCAGTTAAACTTACTTCCGCTTCCACCAGGGTGAAGTCCTGCGATCCACCTGTCACACCAGCAATTGAAACAGATTCTGCTCCTACGTGTCTTGATGGAAGTATCGTACACTGTGCACCTGTGTCCACTAAAGCTTTATATTTCCGTGGTTTCGAAGTGCCAGGCCATCGAATCCACACGGTCCAAAAACACGGTTCTCCCTTGCCTCCCCCTGGCTAGAGGCAGGGCCCCTCTAAGCCTGTTGCTCCTTCTTTTCTGAGGCATACATCTTAGAAGTTCCCTCAAGAGGGTCAGACATGTCATTATCAGTATCACATTCGGCACTTTGGCTGCGAGAAACAGGAGCGGCTTTCTTTTTGGAAATTTTTTCTTCCTTCAAATCCCGCACTCGTTGTGCCAGAACAGCAGTAGGCTTCCCATCCCATCTTCTCATGTTCTCTCCAGAATCTCGCAAGAAGAACCACAACTCAGCTCGGGGAGTGTACCCTCTCTCCCAACTGGGGTAACGTCTGCGTTGGATATCAGGGTTTCTAATCTGTACAGCTGAAATTTGGAGGAGGTCCTCCTTAATCTCCTCCCTGAGTCTCCGATGATTTTTCTCTATTTTATCTTCTAAGTTTTGCAAGCGTGTTTCCACAGCTGCAATCCTAGCATGAGTCGGGCCATGTACTGCATCCGCATATGCACGAAGCTTCTTTGCCATATCGAGTACTGTCTCATACACCTCATCTCTCTTCATTATTGCTAGGGCAGACGCATATTCAGGTGGCCCAAGCCGCACGAGCTTTCTCCACATCACCGGTGTGCATGGTACCAGGTCTGGATTTCTAGTTGTTACATCATCCGAAAAAATAATTTCTGTTACTGCCATTTCCCTGAGGCGTTGGACCCCCTGCTCTATGGTTTTCCATCGGGTCTGCTGAACATATAAGTCATCTGCACACAGATATCTTTGTGCCACACTATCCAGGACCCGTTCCCAGAGACTTTGAGGGTTAGCCCCTCTCATCACATCCTGATCGATAACAGGATCATGAGACAGAGACCCCAAATGTCTCGCCTCAGAGCCATCCAAAACTGTGGCCTCACCTGCCGCATCCCAGAGACGAACCAGCCAGCTGATAATAGATTCATCAGGTCTCCGGGTGTAATCTTTTCTTAATCCACGAAGATCCTTCAGGGAAAAAGACTCATTATTGGTCTCTGCTCTCCCACCAGTTGTCTTGACTCCTAATTTTACATCAGGAGGTGTCGAGGGTCCCTCTCCAGCATCATCATCATCATCATCCTCCACCGGCCGATCGGTCTTCTTGGTGCGTTTCCCACTTCTTGTACTGGTAGCCACAGCCATTGGTTGGGGCTTATTCTCCAGTTTAGTTGCTGGGTTTTGGCCTAGGGTGTTGGCAACAACCTGCGTAACTGGGATAGGAGACAATTTATCTCCCTGTTCCCTCTCCTCTGTCTCCTGCTCTATAGTGCCTAGCAGGGTGCGATATGCATGTGCTAGGGCCCAGCTCACTGTAATAATCCTTTTCTCTTTAGAACCATCCTGGCACTTCCCTTTTAAGTAGCTTGAAACCTCGATTGGATCCTGAATCTTTTCAGTTGGGAATTCCCAGATTATGGGGTCAGAAAATTCCTTTAAAATCTGGCCCATTTTCTCCCATTTGCCATTCCACTCAAGATTCCTCCTGCCGAGCTTGACTCCTAAATCAGGAGTCTTCCCAGCCCCTTTAGAAATCTCAGCCTTCATTCTATATAGACTGTAAATGGTGCAACAAAGACTTACTAAATTAATTACCATAAAGATGATTTCCTTAATACTCAAGGAGATCAGGGAGATCTGAATGTTTTCTAATAAAGATGTAACCGATTCAGAGGAGAGGAAAGGAAATAAAGGCAGGAAATCTTCTTTGCCTGCTTCTCCTCTAATAAATAACACAAACCATGATTTATACATTCCTGAAGCAGATTCCAACATTCTCATAAATCTCCTGTAAGCCATTGCAACCAAGCCTAGCCCGATGAGCATTTTCGTCAATATTCCTTTCATACAAAAACTACGCATCAAAGACAACACCGGAGCTATCTCCGGATGAGTAAACAGACCCATTGACCACAAAGGCATCAAAACATCAAAGAAACCTAACGAGCCGACATACAAACAGGTCCCCACCACGAAAGACATTATGGATTTAAGAAACTTAGCCATGCCGACAGCTGAAACCAACATAGTATTAGATAAAAGTTTTTTCCACTTTTTTCTGGTGCTGATAATCTGAAGGTCGTGAGTTCCCCGTACGGGCCACCAAAAAGTATGTCCAAGTTTAGGACAAATTTGGGGAAAAAAGAGCTCCAAAGGGCCCCCCCCCCCCCCTTTTTCTTTTTTACAATTCCTTCCTTCAATGAGCTCAGAAAGAATTGTTCTTGTGGTGAAAATGGAAAAAACTTTTTATTAACAAAAATACAAAAGAAACACTCCCCCAACCCAAACCCAGATGAGACGAACCCAGCCGGTCCTCGCCGGGGAGAGCGGCAGAGCCTCCCAAGCCGACCTCCAGCAGCGGCCCCCGAAGTCCAGATCCTTGTCCTCCGGAGTCGGTGCAAATCCCTGGAGCAGGGAGAAGGGAGAGAGGGGGAGGGGCAGCCGGGAGCAGGCCCAAAGCAAGCCCAAGACAAGCTAAAGCGAGCCCAAGACAAGCAAAAGCAAACCCAAGACAAGCCAACACGGGGGCACAGACAAAACAGCTGGGGGAAAAGGGAAAAAACGGCCAAAGAAGCCAGGGGAGGGGGTCACAGCTGAGCAGACGGCAGAGAGCAAGACACAGCCCACAACCGAAGCGCAGCAAGAGAGAGCGAGCCGGAAAACACCAGCCTAGATAAAACCATCCGAGGGAGGGACCGGCAGCTGCACGGGGAAGCAAGGAGAGGAGCCAGTCCAAACATCAGCCCATAACAACAGGCAAACCGATAAGTTTGGTAAATGCAGCTGGTATATTATCTTTATCTGAATCGGAATCTGAGCTAGATTCTGAGCTAGAGGGGTGTCACTTTTTGTCCCTTTGCTTGCCCCCCCTCTCGTGCCATGGTACCCGCTGGATCCACCCGTACTCTGTCTGAGTCAGAGGAAGTTGAATGGTAAGGATTTTCTGGGCTGCAGTGCTTTTTGGTCGGACTCCACCCTCTAAGTTTCCCGTGGTTGGGCTCTTTCCCTCCCCTTCTTCGCCTCTCTCCAGGGGAGCTTTTTGTCTTATAAGGACATGTTTTGCGGCGCACTCCCTGATTGGGCTTCAGGTTCTCCTCCCCCTTTTCAGCCGCGCCCTCCCCCTCATGTTCGCAACTGTGCATGGCCACGGCGGGAAAAAACCCCTTGCTCCGCCCTTCTCCTTCTTGCCCAACACCATTGTCAGGTGCATAGGGTGGTGGTC
The DNA here is from genome assembly GCF_903797595.1 of Erithacus rubecula. NCBI lineage: Eukaryota > Metazoa > Chordata > Aves > Passeriformes > Muscicapidae > Erithacus > Erithacus rubecula. Next base: position 27,421 of record NW_027636015.1, on the reverse strand, counting down.
TTTCTCAAACGTTTTCGGGACCCGCGTCACTAAGGATACCCAGAGACTCACAAACATCGTCGCAACCTAACCAGCGTTGTGGTTTAGTGGTTAAATCGGGAGTAGGGATCCGAGACCGAGACCGCGAGCGACTGTCAGCCGGAGACAACAAACCCGAATCCGCTGCGCGATCACCGAACGCAGTCTGAGTGGCAGCCCCCACCCCCACTTTCAGTGTGATTTTTAAACAATTCTGTGCTGCTTTCCACGTTTCCTGTTCGAACAAAGCCTTTTCCAAAGCCTGGGTAACCCTCCCCCAGCTTTTCAGACATTTGCTAGAACCAGACACGATTACATCATGCGCAAGGGTGTTAGTACATTTCTCCCAACATCCTGAATGCAGGATGTCCACGGGATGGTCAATGGCACCCAACTTCAACAATCGCATAGCTGCACATTTAAGATCGTTGGGCTTACATTGAATTCCCCATTGCTTATGCAGTTCAGCCACTACCTTGCCAAGCGCTTCCATCTTGGCGGTACGGGAGCGTCCTCCCCGCCAAAGTCAGTCTGGCTGCTTCGGCTGTTTCTCTCCTCCAGCGAGAATCCCGTTGCCCGAACGCCCGCACCAGTGGGTTGGGGGACGTTCTGGAGTTTCGGCACCACTATGTTGCCTGGTATTTCAGGCAGGGCGACTTGGTTTGGAGAGAAACCACGGTGAAACTACAAACTGGCCGGGTAAATCACACACTGACACCCATGGGGTGGATGGGGAAATGCATTTATTTTCTGAGAATGGCAACTTAAATAACCGTGGAATATATTATGATTGACTAGCGTTATGGAGAGGAGGGGGCCTTATTATCCGCGTACATCACGTGATCTTCTGTGCAGCTTTTTGGCTAACCACAGACTGGGCTTCTGCCTGTAAACATTTCCTCATGGATCAGGATTGATTTCCAACTATAGATGCCACCACTTAGAAGCCTGGTTATTTTTGAGTGCCAAAAGCCTCCTCTAAATAGACACTACGAAAGTGATGAAGTGAGCTTTATTGTACAGAAAACAAGCCCCTCTTTTTTTGTCCAGGGCCCTGTGCCTGCAACTGGGCTTCGGCCTGTTAAATTTCTTCATGGATCAGGATTTCTTGCAGAATAAAGATGCGACCAGTGAGAAGCCTGGTTGTTCTTGGAGTGCTAAAAGCCTCCTAGAAATAGACATTACAAATGTGGTGAGTTGAGCTTTATTTCACTGAGAAAGAAACCTGAGTTTGTGTCCAGGGCCCTGGGACTGAGACTGGGCATCTCCTTGCTAAAATTCCATCTTGAGCCTCTTTTCTTCCAGACTAAAAATGCCACCACTGAGAAGCCTGGCTGTTCTTTGAGTGCCAAACACCTCCTCTAAATAGAAATTACATAAGTGCTGAATTCAGCTTCATTTTACTGAGAAACAAAACTCAGTTTGTGTCCAGGGCCCTGCGACTATGACTGGGCTTCTCCTTCTCAAATTTCCATATGGATCAGGATTTCTTGCAGACTAAAGATGCCAGCATTTAGAAGCCTGGTTGTTCTTTCAGTGCCCAAAGCCTCCTCTAAAAAGACATTGCAAAAGTGATGAAGTGAGCTTTATTGTACAGTGAAACCAGCCCCTGGTTTTTGCCCAAGGCCCTGGGACAGAGATTTGGCTTCTGCCTGTTAAATTTCCCTATGGTTCAGGATTTCTCCCAGACTAAAAATGCCACCACTTAGAACCCTGGTTACAAGTGGAGTCACAAACACTTCCTCCAAAAGTTATGAAGAAACTGGGAGGGTGTGTTTCTTTTCAAAGGGTTCCCGTTTGTGTCCAGGGCTCTGTGCCTCACACTGGCTTTCTGCCTGCTAAATTTCCCTAAGGATCAGAATTTCTCCCAGACTAAAATGCCACCATTTTGAAGCCTGGTTGTTCTTTGAGTGCCAAAAGCCTCCTCTAGAATAAAATTATAAAAGTGTTGAAGTGAGCTTTATTTTGGTGAGAAACAGGCCCCTGTTTGTTTCCAGTGCATTGGGACTGGGACTGAGTTTCTTCCTGCTACATTTTCAGAAGGATCAGGATTTCTCCAAGACTAAAAATTCCACCAATAAGAAGCCTGGTTGTTCTTTGAGTGCCAAAATCCTTCTCTTGATAGACATTGCCAAAGTGGCGAACTGAGTTTTATATCACTGAGAAATAAAGCTGAGTTTGTGTCCAGGACCCTGGGATTGAGACTGGGCTTCTCCCTGTAAAATTCTATATTGAACTGCTTTTCTCTCAGACTAAAGGTGCCATCACTGAGAAGCCTGGCTGTTCTTTAAGTGCCAAACACCTCCTCCAAATAGACATTACAAAAGTGCTAAATTCAACTTCATATATCAGAGAAATAAACCCCAGATTGTGTTAAGGGCCCTGTGCCTTACACTGAGTTTCTGCCTGCTAAATTTCCCTAATGCTCAGGATTTCTCCCGTACTAAAATTGCCACCACATGCCTAAGCTTCGAGATGCAGAGAAGACATTGGTGTGTGCAGTGGAAAGGGAGAAATGCTATGTCATGTGCACTCTTTCTCCTCAGCTTCAAGTACACTTCCGTACTTTTCACTATGCAGAGTTGAAAGAGTGCATAAGACTCTTACAAGAAGGAAGGCGGAACGGTACAAAACAGAAGGTTTAGAAGAAAAGTCCACATCCCAGGCGTGTTTTGGCAGTAGCTAGACCTAGCTGCAGAGTGTTCTGTGTGAGCAGTAGATGTCAGTTCAGCTCTGTTAGAGAGAAATTGCTGCAGGAGACAAAGTGAGAACAAGGAAATCTCAGATTCCTATAGTGCTCTGCAAAGCACCCTAGTTGTCAGTGACTCCTGGAACAAAGGAAGATCAATGTCTGCTAGCTTTGCTGCTATTTGCCAATCCGTCATGCAGCCTTCTGCCGTAAACATGACACTTGCCCTTAGGCTCCGACATGCAGAGAACACATCTCTATGTGCATTGGAAAGAGAGAAATGCTGTGTGGTGTGCACGCTTTCTCCTTAGCTTTAGTTACACTGCTGTGCTGTTCGCAATGCAGAGTTGAAAGAGTGTATGGCACCCTTCCAAGAAGGAAGGCAGAATGGTACAAAACAAGGCTTAGAAGAAAAGTCCACATTCCAGGCGTGTTTTGGCAGTAGCTAGACCTAGCTGCAGTGTTCTGTGTGAGCAGTAGATGTCAGTTCAGCTCCATTAGAGAGAAATCGCTGCAAAACACAAATCGCGAACAAGGAAGCCTCAGAGCGCCAGAGTGCTCGGCGAAGCTCCCTAGTTTTCAGTGACTCCTGGGGCTGCAGTAACAGTTTTGTCCACAAGGGTGCAGCACTATTGGTGCAGGGGGGGCTGCAGTATCCGTTTTGTCCACAAGTGGGCGACACTAGTGGAAGGGGTCGGGCGGGCTGTAGTTCCGGTTTTGTAATAAAGGGGGCAACACTTCTGAAAGGGGGGGGGGGGGGGGGGCAGAAGAACCGGTTTTGTCCACAAGGGGGCAGCTCTAATGGGAGTCTGCGATGCCTGTTCTACCCACAATGAAGCAGCAGTACTCTGGGGCGGGGAGGGGGCTGCAGTGCTGGTTTTGTCCACAAGAAGACAGTACTTTTGGGGGGGGCTGTAATACCGGTTTTGTCCACAAGGGGGCAGCACTACTGGGAGGGGCTGCAGTACCGGTTTTGTCCGAAAGGGGGCAGCACTACTGAAAAGTAGGGGTGGCAGTACCGGTTTTGTTTCCAAGAGGGCAGCACTACCTGGGGGGTAGTGCTGGGGGGGGAGTCGGCCGTGCCGGTTATGTTCGCAAGGGAGACAGCATTACTGAGGGGAAGGGGGAGTTGCAGTACCGATTTTGTCCACAACAGGGCAGCACTACTGAGGGGGGGTGGAGGCTGCAATGCCACTTTTGTCCACAAGAGTGCAGCACTACTGAGAGAAGGGGGCTGCAGTACCTGTTTTGTCCAAAAGGGGGCAGAACTACTGAAAGGGAGGGGCTGGCAGTACCTGTTTTGTCCACAATGGGGCAGCACTACTGGGGTGGGGAGGAGCGTTTATAGTACCGGATTTGTCCAAGAAGGTGCAGCACTACTGAGGGAAGGGGGCTGCAGTACCAATTTTGTCCAAAAGGGGGCACCACTATTGAAGGGGGGGTGATTTGGCACAGTACCAGTTTTGTGCACAAGGGGGAGGCACTAGTTGAAGGGGGGGGCTGCAGTACAGGTTTTGTCTACAAAATGGCAGCACTAGCTAGGAGGGCAGGGCAGCAGTAACGGTTTTGTCCACAAGGAGTCAGCACCACTGGGGGGGAGGAGCTGTTGTTCCTGTTTTGTCCACAAGGGGGCAGCACTACTGAGGGGGTGGGCAAGCTGCAGTACCGGTTTTGTCCATAAGGGGGCAGCAACACTAGGGGAAGGGAGGATGAAGTACTGGTTTTGTCCACAATGGGGCAGTACCACTGGGGTGGGGAAGAGGAGTTGCAGGACCAGTTTTGTCCAAAAGGGGGCAGCACGATTGAAGGGGGAGTTGGGGTGTTGCACTACCGGTTTTGTCCACAAGGGGGCAGCTCTAATGGGGGGCTGCAGTACCGGTTTTGTCCACAAGGAGGCAGCACTACTGTGGGGGGGGGCTGCAGCGCTGATTTTGTCCACAAAAAGGCAGTATTTCTGGGGGCGGGAGAGGGGGGCTGCGATACTGATTTTGTCCATTAGGGGCAGCACTACTGTGGGGGGCTACAGCACCATTTTGTCCAAAAAGGGGCAGCAATACTGAAAATGGGGGGCGACAGTACGGTTTTGTCTTTAAGGGGTCAGCACTACTGGGGGGGGGGGGGGGGGGGCTGTAGTGCTGGTTTTGTCCACAAAAACCCAGCCCTACTGAGGGGTGGGCGAGCTGCAGTGCCGGTTATATCCACAAGGGGTCAGCTCTACTGGGTGGGGGGAGCTGCTATACTTGTTTTGTCCACAAGGGGACAGCACTACTGGTGGGGAAGCTGCAGTACCGGTTTTGTCTACAAGGGAGCAGTACTATTGGGGGGGGGGCAGCAGTACTGGTTTTGTCCATGAGGGGGCAGCAGTACTGGGGTGGAGGGTGGTGGGCGGTTGCAATACTGGTTTTGTCCAAGAGGGGCAGCACTACTGGAAGGGGGGTGGCTGCAGTACGGGTTTTGTCCACATGGGGACAGCACTCCTGGTGGGGGAGCTGCAGTACCGGTTTTGTCCAGAAGGAACAAGTTTTACTGGAGGGGGGCTGCACTACCAGTTTTGTCCACAAGAAGGCAGCACAACTGAGGGAGGGCAAGTTGTAGCATCGGGTTTGTCCACAAGGGGGCAGCACTAATGGGGGGGAGGCTGCAGTACCGATTTTGTCCACAGGAAAGCAGCAGTACTGGAGGGGGGGCTGCAGAACATGTTTTGTGCAAAAGAGGGCTGCACTACTGGAAGGTGGGGCTGCAGTACTAGTTTTGTCCAAAATGAGACCGCACTAATCAGGGAGGGGGTGCAGCAGTACCGGTTTTGGCCAAGAGAAAGCAGTACTTCTGGGGTGGGGTGGAGAGTTTCCAGTACCAGTTTTGTCCAAGAGGGGGCAGCACTAGTGAGGGTGAGGGCTGCAGTACCTGTTTTGTCCACAAGGAGGCAGCGGTACTGGTGCAGGCGGCTACAGTGCCGGTTTTGTTTACAAGGGAGAAGCACTGCTCAATAGCGGGGGGCTGCACTACCTGTTTTGTCCACAAGAAAGCAAGACTAGTGAGGAGGAGGGCTGCGGTACTGGTTTTGCTCAAAAGGGGGCAGCACTGGTGGGGGGGGCCTGCAGCACCGGTTTTGTTCACAAGGGGGAAGCACTACTGAAAGGGGGGGGCTGCAGTACCTATTTGTCAACAAGGGGGCAGCACTACTGAAAGGGGAAAGCTGAAGTACCGGCTTAGTCCACAAAAAAGCAGCACTACTGTGTGAGGGGGGGGCTGCAGTGTCGGTTTTGTTTTCACGGGGACAGCACTACTTGGGGGGAGGGCTGCATTACCTGTTTGGTCCACAAGGAAGCAGCACTACTGGAAGGGGGGGGGGGGGCTACAGTACCTGTTTTTGTCCACAAGGGGACAGCACTACTGGTGGGAGGGTTGCATTAACGGTTTTCTCCACAAGGAGGCACAACTGCTGAAAGAGGGGTGTCTGCAGTAATGTTTTTGTTCACAAGGGAGAAACACTAGTGAGGAGGGGGGGGCTGCAGTGTCGGTTTTCTCCACAAGGGTGCAGATCTACTGGTGCAGGGGGCGGCTGCAGTACTGGTTCTTCCACAAGGAAGCAGCACTACTGGGGGAAGAGCTGCAATACCTATTTTGTCCACTAAAAAGCAGCACTCCTGGGGTGGGGGCTGCGGTGCCAGTTTTGTCCATAAAGTGGCAGCTCTACTAGGGAAGGCTGCTGTACCACTTTTGTCCACAAGAGGGCAGCACTACTGGTGGGGGAGATGCAGTACTGGTTTTGTCCACAAAAAGGCAGCACTGCTGAAGGAGGGGTGTGTGCAGTAACATTTTTGTCTACAAAAGGGAAACACTAGTGAGGAGGGGAGGGGGCTGCAGTACCGGTTTTGTCCAAAGCGAGGCTGCACTACTGAGGGAGGGGGGGGCTGCAATACTGGTTTTGGCCACAACGAAGCAGCACTACTGGGGTGGGGTGGAAAGTTTCCAGTACCAGTTTTGTCCAAGACAGGGCAGTAGTAGTGAAAGGGGGGGGCTGCAGTGCCTTTTCTGTCCACAAGTGGTCAGAACTTCAGGGGGGTGTGGCTGCAGTACGGGTTTTGCCCACACAGGGACAGCACTCCTGGGGGGGGAACTGCAGTACCAGTTTTGTCCACATGGAAGCAGCACTACTGCGGGGGCGGGGGAGTGGGGTGGGGGGAGGGCTGCAGTACACGGTTTTGTCCACAAGAAGGCAGCACAACTGAGGGAGGGAAGTTGTAGCACCAGCTTTGTCAACAAAAGGGCAGCACTAATGGCGGGCCTGCAGTACTGGTTTTGTCCACAGGGAAGCAGCACTGCTGGAGGGGGGGCTGCAGAACATGTTTTGTCCAAAAGCGGGCTGCACTACTTAAAGGGGGGTCTGAAGTACCTGTTTTCTCCACAGGGGGCAGTGCTGCTGGTTGAGGGGTGGGGCTGCAGTACCGGTTCTTCCACAAGGAAGCAGCATTACTGGAGGAAGAGCTGCAGTACCTGTTTTGTCCACTAAAAAGCAGCACTTCTGGGGTGGGGGCTGCGGTGCCAGTTTTTCCCACAAAGAGGCAGCTCTACTGGGGAAGGCTGCAGTACTGGTTTTGTCCACAATGGGCAGCAGTACGGGTGGGGGGGCTGCAGTACCGGTTTTGTCCACAAGGGGGCAGCACTACCTGGAAGAGAGCTGCAGTATCGGTTTTGTCCACAAGGGGGTAGCACTACTGAGGGGTGGGCGAGCTGCAGTACTTGTGTTTTCCAAAAAAAAGTAGCACTACTTGGGGGGGGGGGGGGGGGGGGTAGGGCTGTAGTGCCAGTTTTGTCCACAAGGGGTCAGCTTTATTGAGAACAGCTGTAGTACTGGTTGTGTCCACAAGGAAGCAGCACGACTGGTAGGAGGGACTGGAGTTCCGGTTTTGTCCACAAGGGGGCAGCAATACCTGGAGGGAGAAGGGAGGCAGTACCGGTTTTGTCCTCAAAAGAGCAGCACTACTGGTGCGGGGGCAGCAGTACCAGTTTAGTCCACAAGGCGTCAGCACTACCGGGTGGGGGGCTGCAGTATCGGTTTTGTCCACAAGGGTGCAGCACTACTGGGTGAAAGGCTTCAGTACTGGTTTTGTCCATAAGGGGGCAGCACTACTGAGGGGTGGGCGAGCTGCAGTACTTGTTTTGTCCAAAGAAATGAAGCACTACTTGGGGGGGTGGGGGCTATAGTGCCGTTTTTGTCCACAAAGAGTCAGCTGTATTGGGAAAGGCTGTAGTACCGGTTTTGTCCACAAGGAAACAGCACTACTGGGGGGAGGGGCTGCAGTTTCCGTTTTGTCCACAAAAGGGCAGCACTACTGGTGGGGGTCTGCAGTACTAGTTTTGTCCACAGGGGGGCAGCACTAATGAGGAAAGGGCTTCAGTAATGGTTTTGTCCACAAGGGGGTAGCATTTTGGGGGGTAGGGGGTGCAGTACTGCTTTTGTTTAACCAGAGGGCAGCACTACTGAAAGGGGGGGGGCTGCAGTACCGGTTTGGTGCACAAGGGGGTAGCACTACTGAAAGGGGAGGGTACAGTACCGGTTTTGTACACAAGGGGGCAGCAATACTGAATGGGGGGGTTGCAGTACTGGTTTTGTCCAAATGGTGGCAGCAGTACTGAAAGGGGGGGGCTGCAGTACCGGTTTTGTTCGCAACAAAGCACCACTACTGGGGGGGAAGAGGGGGGCTGCAGTACCGGTTTTGTTGTCACGGTAACAGCACTACTGGTGGGGGGTGCTGCAGTTCCTGTTTCCTCCACAAGGGGACAGCACTACTGATGGGAGAACTGCATTACCGGTTTTCTCCACAGGGGGGCACAACTGCTGAAAGAAGGGTGTCTGCAGTAATGTTTTTGTTCACAAAGGGGCAACACTCGTGGGGGGGGTGGGGCTGCAGTACCAGTTTTGTCCACTAAAAAGCAGCACTACTGGGGTGGGGGCTGAAGTGCCAGTTTTGTCCACAAAGCTGCAGCTCTACCGGGAAAGGCTGCTGTACCGGTTTTGTCCACAATGGGCAGCACTACTCGTGGGGGAGCTGTAGTACCGGTTTTGACTACAAGGGGTCAGCACTACTGGGTGAGGGGCTGCAGTACTGGTTTTGTCCACAAGGGGTCAGCATTACTGAGGGTTGGGCGAGCTCCACTACTTGTTTTTTCCAATAAAATCAGCACTACTGGGGGGTGGGTGAGTTGAAGTACCTGTTTTGTATCCAAGGAAGCAGCACTACTGGGGCAAAGGGGATGCTGTAACAGTTTTGTCTACAACGGGGCAGCACTGCTGGTGGGGGGGCTGCAGTACTCGTTTTCTTCCCAAGGGGTCAACGCTGCTGGTGCTGGGAGCTTCGGTACCGGTTTTGTCCACAAGGGGGCAGCACTAGTGGGAAGAGGGGGCTACAGTACCAGTTTTGTCTGCAGGAGCACAGCACTTCGGGGGGGGGGGGGGGGGGGGCTCCAATATGGGTTTTTTCCACAAGGTAGCAGCAGTACTGGGGGGGTTGCAGTACCGGTTTTATCCACAAGGAGGCAACAGCACGGGAAGGGGGGCTGCAGTACATGTTTTGTCCAAAGGGGTCTGCACTACTGAAAGGTGGGGGCTGAAGTACCGGTTTTGTCCAATACAGGGCAGCACTACTGAGGGAGGGAGACTGCAGTACCGGCTTTGGCCACGAGGAAGCAGCACTACTGGGGTGGGGTGGAGGGTTTCCAGTACCGGTTTTTTCCAAGATGAGGCAGAACTAGTGAGGAGGGGGCTGCAGTATCTGTTTTCTCCACAAGGGGGCAGCGCTACTCGTCGGGGGGGGGGGGGCTGCAGAACCAGTTTTGTTTACAGGGGGGAAGCACTGCTCAATGGTGGGGGTTGCACTACCGGTTTTGTCGACAAGGGGGCAGCACTAGTGAGGAGGGGGCCTGCAGTACTGGTTTTTCCGTAATGGGGCAGCACTACTGATGGGGCGGGGGGGGTGCTGCATTACCTGTTTTGTTTACAAGGAAGCAGCACTACTGTGGTGGAGGCGGCAGTACTGGTTTTGTCTACAAGGGGGCAGCACTATTGAAAGGGGGGTGCTGAAGTACCGGTTTTGTCAACAAAAAAGCAGCACTACTGAGGAAGGGGAGGCTGCAAAACCGGCTTTGCCCAAAAGGGGGCAGCACTAGTGGTGGGTGGGGTGCAGTACCGGTTTTGTTCACAAGGGGTCAGCAATACTGAAAGGGGCGGCCTACATTACCGGTTTTGTCCACAATGGGTCAGCACTACTGAAAGAGGAGGTGGGTTGCAGTACCTGGTTTTTCTACAGGGGTGAAGCACTACTGGTGCAGGTGGCTGCAGTATAGGTTTTTTTTACAAGGAAGCAGCACTACTGGGGGGGAGGGGCTGCAGTGTCGGTTTTGACCACAAGGCGGCAGCTGTACTGGGGGGTGAGCTGCAGTACCTGTTTTGCCCACAAGGAAGTAGCACTACGGGAAGAGGGGGGGCCGCAGTACCGGTTTTGTCCAGAAGGAACAAGTTTTACTGGAGGGGGGCTGCAGTACCTGTTTTGTCTAAAAAAAAGCAGCACAACTGAGGGAGGGTGAGCTGTAGTACCGTTTTTGTCCACAGGGGGTCAGCACTACTGGGGGCAGGGCTGCAGTACCGGTTTTATACACAAGGAAGCAGCACTACTGGACGGGTGCTGCAGTACATGTTTTGTCCAAAAGGGGGCTGCACTACTGAAAGGGGGGGGGGGGCTGAAGTACCAGTTTTGTCCACAATTGGGCAGCAGTACTGAGGGAGTGGGGGCTGCAGTACCTGTTTTGGCCACATGGAAGCTGCACTACTGCCGGGGGAGGGCTTCATTACCGGTTTTTTAGAGAAGGAATGAGTTTTTTCTTGAGGGGGTCTGCAGTACAGGTGTTGTCCACAAGAAGGCAGTACAAGTGAGGGAGGGCGAGCTGTAGTACCAGCTTTTTCCACAAGGTGGCAGCACTAATGGGGGGGGGCTACAGTATCGGTTTTATCCACAAGGAGGCAGCACTACTGGAGGGGGGGCTGCAGTACATGTTTTGTCCAAAAGGAGGTTGCAGTACTGAATGGGGGGGGCTGAAGTATCTGTTTTTGTCCAGAACGGGGCAGCACTACTGAAGGAGGGGTTCTGCAGTACTGGTTTTGGCCACGAGGAAACAGCACTACTGGGGCAGGGAGGAGAGTTTCCAGTACCGGTTTTGTCCAAGAGGGGGCAGCAATAGTGAGAGTGGGGCTGCAGTTTTGTCTAAAAGGTGGCAGCTCTAATGGTGTGCAGGCTGCAGTACCGATTTTGTTTACAAGGAGGAAGCACTGCTCAATAGCGGGGGGTTGTTGTACTGGTTCTGTTCACAAGGGGGCAGCACTGGTAGGGGAGGTACAGCACTGGTTTTTTCCACAAGGGGGCAGCACTACTGAAAGCAGTGGGGCTGCAGTACCGGTTTGATGCACAAGGGGCAGCACTACTGATGGGGTGGGGGCTGCAGTACCTGTTTTGTCCACAAGGGAGCAGCACTACCTGGGGATGGGGTAGCAGTACCGATTTTGTCCACAAGTGTGCAGCACTACCAGGGGGTGGGGGTGCTGCAATTCTGGTTCTTCCACGAGGAAGCAGCACTACTGGCGGGGGAACTGCAGTAGTTGTTTTGTCCACTAAAAAACAGCACTACTGTGGTGGGGGTTGCAGTGCCAGTTTTGTCCACAGAGCGGCAGCTCTACTGGGGAAGGCTGCTGTACTGGTTTTGTCCACAAGGGGGCAGCACTACTGTTGGGGTGGGCTGCAGTACCTTTTTTTTCCACAAGGAAGCAGCACTACTGGGGGGGGAGGGAGTGCATTACCTGTTTTATCCAAATGAGGACAGCACTACTTGTTGAGGAGCTGTACTACCGGTTTTGTCCACAAGGGTGCAGCACTAACTGGGGGGTGGGCTGCAGTACTGGTTTTGACCACAAGAGGGCAGCACTACTGGGTGGGGGGCTGCAGTATCAGCTCTGTCCACTAGGTGGCAGCGCTACTGAGGGGTGGGCAAGCTGAAGTGCCGGTTTTGTCCACAAGTGGTCAGCACTACTGGGTGGGTTGCTGCAGTACTGATTTCAACCACGAGGAAACTGCACTACTGGGTGGGGAGGAGGGTTTGCAGTATCTGTTTTGTCCAAGAGGGGGCAGCACTAGTGAGGGGGCGGGCTGCAGTACCGGTTTTGTCTACAAGGGAACAGCACTAATGAAACGGTGGAGGGGGGCTGCAGTAACAGTTTGGTGCACAAGGGGGCAGCACTACTGAAGGGGGTGGGCTTCATTACCTGTTTTGTCCACAAGGAAGCAGCACTACTGTGGGGGTCTGCAGTACCGGTTTTGTCTACAAGGGGGCAGACCTATCTGGGGGCGGGGCGGCAGTACCGGTTTTCTCCACAAGGGGTCAGCACTACTGGGTGGGCCTGCTGCACTTCCGGTTTTGTCCACAAGTTGACAGCTCTATGGAAGGTGGGGGCGGAGTGGGGGGGGGGGGGGCAGTATCAGCTTTGCTGAAAAGGGAGCAGCACTAGTTGTGGGTGGGCTGCAGTACCAGTTTTGTCCGCAAGGAGGCAGCACTATTGAAGGGGGAGCGGTAATACCGGTTTTGTCCACAAGGGGTCAGCACTACTGAGGCAGGGCGGGGGGGGCTGCAGTACCAGTTTTGTCAACAAGGCGTCAGCACAACTGGAAAAGGGGGGGCTGCAGTACGTGCTTTGTCTACAAGGGTGCAGCACTACTGAATGTGGGGGCTGCAGTACCAGTTTTGACCACAAGGGGGAAGCACTACAGAAAGGGGGGTCTGAAGTACCGGTTTTGTTCACAGTGGGGCAGCACTACTGAGGTCTTAGGGTTGCAGTACCAGTTTTCTCAACAAGGGGGCAGCTCTACTGGTGTAGGGGGCTGCAGTACAGGTTTTGTCCACAAGGGGGCAGAACTATTGGGGGGGGAGCTGCAGAGTCGGTTTTGTCCACAAGGCGGAAGCACTACTGGGGGTGAGCTGCAGTACCTCTTTTGTCCACAATGAAGCAGCACTACTGGGGGGGGGGGGGGGGGGGGGCTGCAGTTTCAGTTTTGTTCTCACAGGGACTGCACTATTGGTGGGGGAGCTGCAGTACCGGTTTTGTCCACAAGGTGGCAGCACTACTGGTGGAGGGGCTGCAGTGCCTGTTTTGTCCACAGGGGGGCAGCACTGCTGAAGGGCGGGGGGCTGCAGTACCTGTTTTTTCTACAAGGGGGCAGCACTCTTTTGGCAAAGGGGTGCAGTAACGGTTTTGCCTACAACGGGGCAGCACTTCTGGTGGGGGGGCTGCAATAGCAGTTTTGTCCACAAGGGGGCAGCACTAAAAGGGGTTTGGGGGGATGCTGTTGTACTGGTTTTTCCACAAGGGGGCAGCACTACTCGGGGAGGGGGATGCAGTTCAGGTTTTGCCTACAACGGGGCAGCACTACTGAGGGGGTTGGGGTCTGCAGTACCGGTTTTGTCCACAAGGAGGCAGCACTACTGAAGGGGGGCTGACCATTCCAAAGACAAGGCATATCTGTTCTTTTTCACAGATCTGTAAAGTGTAATTGTACTTCTGAAGCCTTTTCAAGATGAATGCAATGCACCTGAAGATATGTTTATTAAAAATGTTCTTTCCAAATCAAACCCTGTACTGTAATTAGACTAGTTAAGGATGGTGGTCTCACTTCAACTAAGCCCATTTGAAATTTTGAGCATCTCCTCTCACTCTGATGCTGCTCTCCATTTACTCCAGTGTAGAGTCAGCCATTGGCTCTCAGTGGCTTGGCCCAGTCTGTTTGGGAAGAAAGAAACCACAGTGTCAATGTTTCAAAGGATTTACATGTGTTGGTATTCTGCACTGAGTGGAAGAAAAGCAAACTGGCACCTGGAGCAGTGAAATAAGGGGATTTTCTCCTTAATTTTCTTAATGGAGCATGGACTCAGCTGGGGAAACCAGTGGAGTGTGTGTGGAGAGCTGCTCTGCACACCTTGTGCCTCAGTCCCATTTCTCTGTGCCTTCTTACAAAGTAGAATGACAGCAAAAGTAATTTTGTCCATACCCAGAACTAACATAAAATCATCCTTGGAGCTTGTAGCCAAATTGCCACTGTAATGTGAATTTTAAGTATGTTCTGTAAGACTTGTGCTGTCCCTAGCATGACTCACAGTGGGTGTGCAAATCAGTGATGAAAAGTGAGTCTTCAGGTGCTCCTATCTGCTGGTGCTTCTCAAGACTTTGTTGCTATCATTATATTATCATGCACTCAGGAAACCTCAAACTTTTCCCTGGAAATCTAGTGACCAGTTCTTATATTTATCAGGGTAGTAATTGTCTAAGGTAGCAGGGTACTTGCTTGAACCTTAAGGGGCTGACTTTATCTTGATTAGGTGCACTGCAGACTTAATTTTTCACATCTAAAGTGAGCACAGTGACCATCACTCAGTTGGTTTTCTTAGATGTCTCTTACTTTCTTCTCTTCTCTTTGTTTTAATTTTGTTTTCCAAAAGAAATGGTCAAGCTTTCTTAGCAGCTTAGTGGCTAGGAGAGATCTCTGGGATGAAGTTGGGTGAGATGTTCTGTGTTCCAGTTAAGTGCTCTAATTTTTACCGATTTTACTTATTTAGAGGTAAGAGAAAATGAGCTATTTTTCCCCCCCTTTCCCTCTTTGAACCAGAAAGGGTCTTCTCATCTAAACTGGTTCATACATTCCTTCAGGCAATCCAATTTTTATGGAAAAAAACTTTCATCAGAAAATCCCCGACTCACTGTCCTCCCTGGAGACCTACATCTACTGGATTTTAGTTTTTTGCCTTTGATGCATTGAAACAAAAAAGCCTTTAATAAGCAGAAGTGAGCCCACTATTCATCTTTCTCTGCTACTCTCCAATTTGTAAATGAGCAAAGTTTGGTTATATACTTGCATGTGGTAATTATTCTGTAGTCATTAAAACACTGTAGTCTTTCGTGGTTCCAGCAGTGAATCTTTTCCTACTGATTATCGGAAGACTATAAGTGCTCATGACAACTATTAGTCCATTTTGGAATTGTAAATCTTTTATCCTCTGAATCAATCACTTGATTTTCAAATTTGTTTTTTTAAATTTTATTTTTCTGGACATCTTTCTGAGACCCTTTAGGAAAATTTGATATGAATATAGGTAATTTTTATATTTCAATATTTTTATGTTCCAATATGACTAGGAGGAACATTAAAATGAAGGTTGGTAAGTTCTACCAACCATAAATATAGAGGAGCTCATAGTCTACTGAGAAGGTTTGATCTGAACAGCTTCTTAGATCTCATTCCTTTAGCAAAAAACTTGTATCATTTTGTGAATTTAAATATAGTATTGTTGCCATCATTGGTTGGTTGATTGGTTTATTTTTTAATTTGACTATGTGGAAAATAACTGTTAAGAAAAAATATTTTTCTTGCTGTTGTACTCAGTAATGTCACCTGGTTCTACCCTTCTGAGCAACATGACAAACTAATCTTAATTAATTTAATCTAAATTTTACTTCATAACCATCTTCCTGGGTTTTTAAACCTATTCCAGCAACAAAAAAGAGTAGGAAACTTTGGATTTCCATGTATTTGTTAAAAACTGGCACTTTCTATGTAATGCAAACCTTGAGTCTCACAGATAAACTATAAACTCTTGAAGCTGTGTGTGTCAGGGGTGGGAATTCTTTCAGGGTGACATGAACGAGACTGGCACAAACTGCAGCACATTTTCATTTAACTTATTTTTCTTTCCCCTGAGTTTACAATGCATGCAAAATGCTGATATGGTTCAGACAGCTGTTCTCACAGTGCAGTAAAAGCAGGTTTAACATTAAGATTGTCCCAGTGCATGAGGTGGGGGAGATGGGAAGGGGGGAGTTTTTCCCTCTGCTTCCACATTAAGGCATTAAGAAACAAGGCAAGTCATTAAAGAATGTATTTTACTAATAAATCACATTTGAAACTGCATGCTATGAAAATAGACAGGCATGAGTGGGACTGAATTTGTTTCTTTAAAAAGACTTGCACACTTAAATCACAGGTTTGAAACTGAGGAAAAACTTTTTTCTTTTTTTTTTAATTATATAAAGGTGATGTAAAATTACACTTATAGTAATGGGGAGAGAGCTTATTTACTCCTAAATTTCATTAATTCATCTCATTGGATATTCTTTCTGTTTGTGGTACCTTACTTGTAATATTGACTCTTTATGTGATATTTAGCAATAGTTTATGAAAAAAATAATTGAGCATCTGCCTATTCTGTTTCATTACTTTCCCCTAAGGCTCTTTTGAGTGCTATGCAAATCATGCCAATTTCCAGTAACAGTGGAAGTGTTGTGACAACTTCCTGTTGTCTCAAAATCTGTGTTTTGCCCCACACTCATCCTACTCTGAGTCTTTTTAGTACCTGACTGATGTAAGCGTGAACAAAACTTTAACATTCCCCCCTGCATGCTATTTCTGCTATGGATTGGTGTTCTCTTTCTTTCTGTCTCTCCACAAACATTTATTGGTGTTGATGATACACCAAAAGAATTGCTATACTGCACAACGCTCCAAACTAAAGACCAGTGACCTCTTTCTTTTTCTTTTTTCTTTTTTTCTCCATCCTTTGGTCAATTAGTATATTAGTCCATAGAAATGCCAAGCTGCATACAGCTGCTCTATGTTGCATCCAGCTATTAAAGGCATCTATTCATGTGCTTGTCAATTGTGTCATTTTTTCTCTTTGTGTGTTGCCCATGCTACTTCTGGCATCTCCCTTCCTTCCAAACCTTTTCATGCCCAGCAGATAGTTTTTGCAGACCTAATGAGGCAAATGTCATGGCTGTGCTTGAGATATCTCAGTGTCTATTTTAGTCTGGTATATTAAAATGAAGGCAAGGAAAAGTAGTTTGTGTTGTTCTTGGAGTAGACATTATATTATATTGCAATTAATTATTGCAAATGTGAGCCTTGCATTAGAAAATGAGCTCTGTATTTGAAAAGCTGAGGTATGTGATGTTTGAACATGCTCACATACAAACTGCTGCTTAGGAGAGATTAATGGCAAAGGTGTTCCCATCTCTGCATGTGCAACTGATCATCAAACACAAATGAAACGTCAACACTCACACAAAATGCTCTAGAATTCCTCTCCTTTTTCCATAGTGTTTCCATCTAACTAGCTCTTTAAACAATTCTCTCAGGAAGAAGTGGGTTCTATATGAAACCATGAAGTCTTCAAAAAATTGCAAGGAATGGAGAACAGCAGCTAAACTAGTCTGGCTCATACCAGACACAACCTGCTGGTGTGATTTATCTGCCTTCTTAATCAGGCACTCAGGAAAAAAATAATGATATTCACAATACCATTCTCTAATATGATTTTATTTGTAGTCAAGGAAGAGACAGAAAATACCTGAAAAACTTATATTTCAGCTAGTGTTTCACGTCTTCTTTTCAAATTTGACAGATTTCTCAGTTATGAAATCACAGCAGAGCTGACCAAAAATATCCTTTGCCCTATTCCTGGAGTTCTTATTTAAAATCCTTTGCCAACAGCAGAAAGCATTCTATATTAATTATGCATTGGGAAAAAATGGTCTTTCACATAAATTCAGGCTAAGTTAGTTTAAATCCAGGCTAAAACAGTGTTGCTGCATGGATTTTTCTGCACCAATCTGAGCTTCTACTCCTCCTTGGAGGCAAGGGAATGGAAGAATGTGTGTGGGGTAACCAAACATGGAGCATTGTTATCTCACTTGGCCACACCTTGCTCCAGAAACTGGCTGCTGTCACCTGAGAACTTTGTGCCCTGGACCTGAGATGATGATGAAGTCAAATCAGCACACCTGACAAGAAGAAATCCTTCCAGAATATCTTAAAGTTCAGCATTACCTGCCAGTATTTCAATCAGATCTTCACTACAATTAAACAGACTACTTCCATCAATTACACAGTGAGTTGTTTGCCACCTGGGTAAATGACACTTGATAGCTGGCACTGAGTAATCAGGAAGAGTAGGGTTGGTTAAATATCAAAAGGGAGAGACACTCAGACAACTCGCTCTTCAAAATGTGACACTAGGGACCTGTACTTTTTATTGTGATCCACTCCTGGATCCCCTTTACTTTTTGGTTTTTGAACAGCAACATATTTACTGGATAGTCACTAAAATGACTTGTGAATAAAGCAGACAGACCTGATATTGTAGAGTGACTATTTGTGAAGTTATGCTAAAAAAAATCTTAAAATATCAGTCCCAGTCAGAAACTGAACTGACCTATATCAAAGTAATTTACAACTATGTATAACTGAATATGTGTGAGAACACAAATGCTCACCCTGCATATATGTGTTGACAGAAGTCAAGGATTGTTTATGAAGAATTACCATTTTTTAGCTAAAATATTTAATAACTGTTTTATTGTCAGGCTGAAAAAATACTTATGTGGCAAATCCACTGTTACTGATGTGAAATCTTTCTCCTCCATTCTATTTCTACAAATGTTTACTGTTGTGAATTGGAAGATCCTTTGTCATTTGTGCAACACTGGGCTGTTTTTAATTCAATTCATTTATGTCTATGTCTATGTGTAAAGGTGATTAGGATTATTTGAGTCTCCTCACAATTACAATTAAGTAATATGCCGAAAACTCAAATTTCTGACAATTTGTTTTCCCAGAAATACATAAGTGAAGTAGAACTTGCCAAACTCAAATGTTGCTTGATTTAGAGCAGTGAGTTTATGCTTTATGTGGTTCTTTCAGTGTCTTTTCCTTTTTGTTTTCCAAAACTTAAACAACCTTCTCCCATGAGGCAAAGCTGTTGACATTTCTTTAAGCAATTGCAGACTTTCCAAACTGTTTCTTGACACTGTCAGGGTAATCAGAATTGCATAAATTATAACTACTTTACAAAGATCTCTGTAACTTGAATTCTTTGATGAGGTCGTGTGATGTTTGGGGCAGTGAGGGAAACTTATGGGGTACCAGACATTGCACAATATTTAAATATCCTTAGTTATATATTCAGTGATTGCAAACACATAGCAATATTTTATTAACTCTTCTGAAATAAGAGAATGTGTTTGTAAAAGGAAAAAAAAGAATTTCAGTGAAAAAGCTCTTACCATAAGACTCATGTACCAGGAAGCAAAATTACTGAAGTGTTTTCAGAAAAGAACACTTACCTCAGTACAATAGATTTTTTTTTTTTTTTTTGCATCCTGCACACTTGTTATTGCTGTTAGTATGTTCTTCCCTTTTATTCAGAAAGATTGATATGCTGTAAAATGTAATAGTTTTTACCTGTCTTTTAAGTAAAGCAATAACAGATTGATACCATATCCAACAAAACAGAAAATATGAATGAGATTCTTTAGCACTAGAACAAACGACAAATTCCCTTTAGCAAAGTTATTTTTACCAGTTGCTTCAAAAACACTGTGTTAGTAAATTAGGTTATGGAGACGTTGCTGCAACATGGAAAATATCTTTGAACTAGACACAAATACTTATTAAGATGCATTAGAGAGGAACACAGATGCTGCCAGCATCAGCCATACATTAGCTCTACCTTTTACTTTCCTTTTGAAATGTTGTTTTAATTATCTCAATCTGTTTTCCCTAAGCAATAGAGCAGCCTATGCAATCCACCAAGTTCTGAGAAGACACCCAAGAAACCCTTTGTTTTAGAAGCAGGAAGAAATCAGTAATGGAGATCTCTAAATCTGCTTCTATTTTACTTTTTAAAAATGGTTTAAGAATGAGATGCTGGAAGAAAATGTGGCCTGAGCAGAACAGTATGGGTTTGTAAATCTTGAAAACAGAGAATCAAAATAGAGAAAAACACACATGTCAATCATTCACCAAAAACTCAAACTAACAAATGGAAAAACTGCAGAAAACTATCCCTCAAGGAATTTTACAGGCATGCCTTTTTAAGAGGGTATGGCAAGGTGTGTTATGTAATGAAGTATTCAAATTAATTGATGAAGGATTTCAGAGAGAAACTATCCTTGGCAGAAGAAAAAGACTGAAGAGATAGTAAAAGACAAATATGCCAGTTGTCATCAAAATTGAGTCCCTTAATTGAAGAACTGCAGAATAATTTGGATAAATATTCATTTGGTGCCACCTGTAAATGTAAATAAACTGCATCTGTGTTCCAAACCTACTTTTCAACAATGCTATGGAAAAGCTTCCTAGAATTTTGGACACAGGTGTTTTTTATTTCGATGTAGGACAGGTCAGAAAGCCACAATCTGAGTTAACAGTAAAAGGCACTAACTTTGAATTAAGTAACCTAGAAAACAAAGGAGTTTCCTTCACAGAATTCATCTTTAAAAGGTGCTGTTTGCTTAAACTGACTATTCTGATTAACTTTCACAGGGCAACAACACAAGTCTGATGTGTCCTGAGAAGGGATCCTCTGGGTAGCCCTACTGCCCTGCTTTCAAGCTAATTTCAAGCTGAGGCTTTGAGAAAAGCAAAGGGAAAAAAAAAAAAAATAAAAAAAAGAGAAGTAAAGGCAAACAGCCTCCAAACAAAGCCAAACATCTAACTCTACAGAAATTTTGGTTTTATAATTTTTTAAAAAAGCACCTCAGGTACTTAGCTGTGAAATCTTTATTCCTCTGGAAGATATTATTCTTCTGATTCCTTTGTCAATATAAATGGTTAGAACTAAATAAAGCTGTCAACATTTGAGAATAGAATAGTAAAGTCAAACAGCTGAAACATTCTCTATGTACCAGTGTACTCATTCACTTTGTGGATGTGGGTGTTACAGGTCTTTCTAGTCTATTGATGTTGTAAATGTAAGGAGAAACAGGAGATGTATGATTCAATTATTCACTATTAGTTCCAAAAGAGTAAACAGATTAAAAAAAAAAAAAAAAAGTAATGTTATATACTTTTTGTTCAAGAGAAGCAAAATCTGAGAACTTCTGTGATGAGGGCATATTAGAAGGTAAAATGGATGAAACAAATTTTGTCACAACACATTGTTTTTGTAGATAGACATGTCATACTTAAATTCTCATAGAAATGCAAATATCTTGAATTCTTGCTGTGTCTGCCAAGGACTGAATAGCCATTATGACTGATTTTGGGTGGTTTTCATGGCATAGAACAACTAAGGTAATATTAAGAGAACATTAATATAGGCCATGTGAAAAGACAAAAATTATTCTTTAGGAACATGCCATTCCTTGTAATTGGGTTTTCTTAGGTATCACTGAAATGTAGAGATGCTAATAAGATACACACTTTTCTAAAGGCTGAGAGTTTAATATAGGTATACTTAATACAGAAACAAAATGAATCAGACAGCCACCCATGCAGAAGCTCAGCTGGGATGGACTGTGCCTCTTGCTTGTCACTTTTCCTGGCCTGGCTGTGTGCACAGGGACATGGTGAGTGCTGTGCTGGGGAGTCCAAGGTACTGAGGTTCCAGGGGAAGTGCAAGCCATGGAGAGTCTGTGTCATCATATTCTGGTCATTTTAAGCAAAGGACCCCTAGTTGTTTCTTTCCATCATTCACATGTGGTTGGCCTTCCAGGAAAGGAGAGCTGGTGTGTGCACGAAGAAAAGGAGCTTTGTGGGCTCCCAGGAAGGGAAAGAGGAGTTGAAATGTGATATTTAAATAAACCTTTAAAAGTGCACATTTGTGCTTGGAAGTGAAAAGGTAACAGATGTGCCAATTTAATCAAGACTGTTCATCTATAAATGGAGCTGTTTCCAGATGACAGCAGGCATTAGCAGGATAACAGGGATGGGGCATCAGTGCCTATCCTGGAGTTTGCACTGGTTCATTCCAGGAGAGTCTCAGAGCACTGACAGGAGTGCTAGGGCAGGGATGGTGGTGCTGGGATCACAGGAGGAGCAGACCCATGAGTATTTGGGTATAGGAGTCAGTTTGGTGACATCAGTTTTGTTTATAGAATAGAAGTCTCCTTCCCTTCCTGGGAAGTGGCTCACTGGCATTTGCTACTTTATCACAGGTATTGCAATATCATCTTATACCCTCAAACTTCAAGAAATAAAAAGCAGTGAGTGAGTTCCACACCCCACCGTTTGGATTTTTTAACTGGATGAGATCTTAAAACTATACCCAGTGAGGAATATCAAAATATTTAGCCATTAGAAATGTATTGACTTTCATAAAATAAGATGTTGAAAACTAATTACCTAATTCTATGTTTGAAATAGCTACATTATTTTGCAAATATTATTATCTTTTCTAATCTTCATCCTAAATACATATATATATATATTCAGCTTACATTTTATTCTGATAAGGATTCTGAGAAATTAAGCACCCCTTTGGGGCTTTACTTCTTTTTTGGATTCACTGTTTGTAGGTGACAGAATTTACCAGAATTACAGAGCCAATAAAAAATTATCACTGGCTTCAAGAATTTATCTGAGATGTTTCTCCTTTTTGTTGTCCAGGTAAGGTATGTTCATAATGATCTCCCCTCAAAAAAAAAGTCTCTGCTCAACTCAAATTAATGATAGATATCCCTCTCCACTCCCCTTATTTCTAAAGCTTTATTTTGACATATGGTATTACTTTTTATTTTGGCACTCAGGCTTGTTGCACAAATGGAAATGAAGACCTAAGAAATTACCATCATTTTTAGAAAGATAAGTGAGAAGTGCTTTTGATTTTAGGCTATTTAAGTACTTAGCATATGTTGCAGCTTATTTTATGAGAAATATTGGGAAAATAAAGCAAGCACTTTTCTGGGTTTGTTTTGTTTTGTTTTGTTTTTTTTCTCCTTCTCTCCCACATATTCTAGTGGATCTTTATTAAGTTTAAAAATACAAAATCTTAAGGAAGTTTTATTCCTATAATTTCTAGACTTTATTGGCCTAGATGTGATTAAGAACTGTTAGTAAAATGTTCAAAATATCAGTCTTTCACATACAAGCACACTTAAAAATAGCTCTCCTTTCTTTTGTGCTCTTGCAGACATAGGGAACTGAATTAATTCAGACATTGGTTCCTTTGCAGTTTGAGTTATTTGGGATGTTCAGTGCATGACCAAATTTTGGAGTATTAAATGCTTACAAGGCATTGAAAGTATCAAGAAATATGGTTCTCAATACTCAAAACAGTACCAAGCATCTCCAGGAACAATTTCCCTATGTAATAAGCCCAGCGTGTTCATTTGCCTTCCTGAGACATTGTTGATGAAGGATTTCATTTAATTGCAAAGCACTAGTACTTTACCTGAACAGTTAAAGTTGGCTAATTATTGCTTCAATGAGGATGAGGATTTTTGCATCACCCCTTCCCCCATGGCAACCCACCTAAACCCACAGGCTGTGTAGGTCTCTGCTTCTGCATTTCTGCAGTACACTGCAGGCAGTGAAATCCCAGAGAAGCAATCTGGAGTTCAGCTCCAGAAAGTGCTTCCAAATGAGCTGAGTCTGAGAAACACAACAAACATAGGTAGATTTCCAGGTGAGAACTGAGATGATGATGATGATGATGATAATATACTAAAACTGGACACTATTCCTGTAACACCCTCCAGCCAATCAATCAGAATTGCTCCAAAAACTGCCTTCAGAAGAGACAGCCAAGGTGACTCTAGATATTGAATTAATGACTGAAAGAGACATCTCTGCAGTTTTGCATATGCATTTATGACCTCAAGGTAGAATTTGGAAATGGTCAGGGTAACACCTGGGTCTCTCCTGGAGACCCCAGCTGATGACTGTGTTCAAAATGTGGCCATCACAAGCTGATGAGCTGATTTCTCCAGCAATTTTATTGTGAAGTTCTGCTAGGGACCTAACCTGCTTGGAAACAGCACAGGAGTTAAAGGACTTTGATTGGAGTGGGAGACCTGGCTTGAAACTGGGAGTGTTTAAATGTCAGTCTCCTAGGGGTGCACCAATAAACATCATCCACAGGGTAAAGCAAAAGGGAATTTCCTCTCTTCTTTTGCTACTGAGGAGATGAGAATGAAAGATTAATGTGGCCAGATGGAAAGCAGCTATTATTTCTGGTTCCTCTTAAGTGAATTTCTTTTGCATTTTAATATTAAGCAACTATTGGAATAAAAAAAAGACTTTGAAAAAAAATATAAAAAGTAAGGTTTTAATGTACTTGCCTCTAGTTGATCTCCAGAGGATGATTTTTTCATCTATACATTGGTTCATTCTGATGATATGTCAGTCATTCTGTTGCATACAAGAAGCATGATTTTACATATGGCTTCTGTATTCTCAGAGAGAACAGTTATTTGCTTTCCTTCAGGGTGTTTTCATACCAAAAATCTTATTCTAAATTGCAAAAAGGTAAAATGTATATATATGAGATACGATATTTACCAAGCAAATCAAGCAAATACTTTTTTCCTTTTTTCTTATCTTCTACATTAAAAATACTCAAAAACCCCCACAAATCTTAAGTATTGAATTGCAAAAGGAAAGTACAAAATAGTTTCTATAATGAATGTGATAAATTTTCAACACATGCTAAATATTGCAAATACAGAGGGACAAGCTAAAAAAAAAAAACAAACCCAAAGACATGAGAATGAGAAAGAGGAGTTTTGATTTCATCAAAGCTTTTGGAATCTCAAATGTAACAGTCTCCTTTTTTCCCCAAAGTCCATCCTGTTTTTCTCAGTGCCATAGGAGCATCCCTTTCAAAGCCTGTGGTCCATTTTTAATACTTGTCATAGTTCCAAGTTTTAACTTGAGAAATACGATGTGTTTAGAGATTTTAAATAGCCAAATTAGTAAGTTGATAAATTTAAAGCAAATTGATTGGAGGTATGTACAGCAACTATCCACAAAATTCCTCTGTCGGCTGCAAGACTATATATTGCAAAACTTGCTGACAAAAAGGGAAACAGAAACTGTCAGTACATATTGGGTGGACTTTCCCCTCCCACCCCCACTGGTCAGACTTTATTTACAGAGTCCCCTCACACTCACAGCTTGATAACAAAAAGAGTTAGTGTGGTGTGCTGGGTGACAGGTGACCTTGTGATGGAGGTGTCTGCCTTGCTATTGCTGTTCCATTTTTAAGCCAAAAGCAGCAAAATTGTGCAATTTGGAACCTGAGAGTGTGCAAATGGCTAGAAACTCAGTTCAAAAGCCTGGCTTTCAGCTCACCATGAAAGAAGGCAATTCATCAGGAATCATGCATAGTCAAGCCACTTTTAAAGGTGTTGCCTTCAGCGTGATTCAGCACTGACTTTGCTTAAAGGGAGAAGCTCCTGTAGGATGATGAACAATTGTTTCCTTCTCTGGGGGAGAGGAAAGCTGGTGGATCGAAAAATGGAGTTCTGGATACTGTAAGACTTGGTTGGGTAAAGTAAAAGGAAAAAGACCCCCTATAAAAACAAGTTATATTCAGCACACTCCTGGGATGCAGGTATGTGATCTGCCACTGGGTTTTCCCAGCTGTTACTGTTCAGTTGTCTGTGTTTTAACAGAAGCATTCCCTGTTACCTCCAGGTAACTTTGGAGTAACACGCTGTAGGATGGACACTTGCCAAGATACTGCACCACAGTGGATAATGCAGACCAGGGAAAGAGCCAAGGGTGTTGTGTTTTTTTCACATCACTAAGTGGAGACACATTTAAGCCAACCTCTTGCTTTAAAATCAGTCCTTTTCAGAGAGGACTCTCTTATTAGTGAAACAGTAACTTTTCAAACAAAACAACAAACCTCATTATTTAAATTCTCTCCAGAGGACTTGGTCCAGCTCTTTGTTCTCTCCTAATTATGATTTGACTTAAAGCTCAGTAACTGATTTGCTTGAGCATCTTGTAATGTTCTTAGTGCAACAGAACTCCAGTTTTCAAAATTAAATATCTAGGGCCTAGCTATGTTGCTGCCAAAGGAAGTTTTATTCCTAAAGAGTTGTCCAGACTGTCCTCATAGCACCAACACAGAGGGGTCTCCAAAGGTCATCTGAGCCAGAGGATGCTGGTGCTTTGGTTGCTAAAACCTTCCAGGACAATCCCTCTTGTGGCTAAAGCAGATTTACACATTTGCAATAGTGAGGTGCAACTCTGAACCTGTTTTAAAATATATAAGGACTACTAGAGTACAGTTTTGTACAATGCCAATTATTTTTGAGTGATGTGATCAATCTGATATTTTGAACTAAATAAGTTTATGAAAAAAGCATATCAATTTGTGCAATAGGAGAGCTTGAGGAGTATTGATTGAAATAAAAAGAAAAAGTTCACCAAATACAAATGTACAGTTAGAAATGTGGGTATATTGCTGTTTTATTAAATATATTAACTATAATTAAAATAACAACTCTTGCATCTCTGGGGGTAATGATTTGAGGAGTGATTCTCTTAAAAGCTTTATTTTCCCGTGCTGGTTGAAAGTGTGAAAAATCATTGGCATCTTTTTTACAATTCAATAACAATAAACGTAAAGATTGTAGTGAGTTGCTAAACTGCACCATGGGAAGTGGGAATTATTCTTTTTTGATAATGATGAAAACAACGTAGGTTTGTTTTTTTGTTTTTTTTTTTCTGTTGTGTTGAAAGCGTGTATTCATTTTACACTTGCAAATAATCAAAGCTGTATCTTTAAAGATGACTATGGAAAAATAGAGAGAAAGGGCTCTGGTAAAAAGTAGCTAAGTTGGACAGCACAATACTTCTCACCTACCTGAGCATTTTTTTTTAATTGGTAAGAGCATTTTAATTCATTTACTAGTGTCAGCCATGCTATGCTTTGATTTTATCAATGTATCCTTCAGCAAAAAAGTTCAATTATATTTTCAACATCATGAAAAATCAGCTCTGACTCACAGCTCACCACAGATTCCAAACAGGAGGCAAAGACCCAGTTTTCCTTTCAGAACTTCTCACATATCTATGACCTTTCTGTGGGCAGCTTCAGAAAATGGGGGGAAAGCCATTCCAAAGAACAGTACCAAGGTAATCACACAGCACTACGGACTTTCTCCTGGCATGAGATTCTTAATAAATTATGAGAAATAACACAGAAGCCATTTCTGTCCACAGAACAGATTTAATAGGTTTTTGTTTCAAGAACAATTAGAGGATGCTTAAAATTTATTGTGCAGAAAGCTACATTAGGTCCTCAAATTTGAGTAATCAATATCCCCACAATCTAAACTGTGGAATTACTATTTCCCCAAAGAGAAACTTTTTGGGATTTGCAACTCATCTCAAAACCTCAGGAAAACGAAATCAGCAGAATTTCCCTAATTCAATGGAATTCCAATTGTGTTCTATGACCCTTCAAATACTCATGAAAACAGACTTGTTTTCACTAGAACAGCTGTGACTGAAAATCTGGGTAAAACCTATAAGAAATGGCAATATACATGAATGTTCCTTTCCACAGCAGCCACAAGCAAACAAGGAGTGGCACTCGTTGGCACAGCCTCTTGTCCACATACAGGAGAGTGGCCAAGGCAGTGCCAGCCGTCTCAGAGATGGGCAAGGACAAGAAAGGGTTTGAAGCTGTGCCAAGAGAGGTGTACACTGGACATTAGGAAGAACTGCTGCCCAGAAAGGGGCATGAGATATGGGAATGGTGTGCCCCAGGGGGCACTGGTGCAGTCACCGTTGCAGTAGGTGTTCACTGTAAGCCTGGCCATAGCACTCCAGGCTCAGATCTGCTTGCCGTGTAACCATGGATCACAGGCTGGAGTTGATCTCCCAG
>NW_027636016.1:83817-124900 GCF_903797595.1 Erithacus rubecula | reverse complement strand
TCAGGTTCCAAATTGCACAATTTTGCTGCTTTTGGCTTAAAAATGGAACAGCAATAGCAAGGCAGACACCTCCATCACAAGGTCACCTGTCACCCAGCACACCACACTAACTCTTTTTGTTATCAAGCTGTGAGTGTGAGGGGACTCTGTAAATAAAGTCTGACGAGTGGGGGTGGGAGGGGAAAGTCCACCCAATATGTACTGACAGTTTCTGTTTCCCTTTTTGTCAGCAAGTTTTGCAATATATAGTCTTGCAGCCGACAGAGGAATTTTGTGGATGGTTGCTGTACATACCTCCAATCAATTTGCTTTAAATTTATCAACTTACTAATTTGGCTATTTAAAATCTCTAAACACATCGTATTTCTCAAGTTAAAACTTGGAACTATGACAAGTATTAAAAATGGACCACAGGCTTTGAAAGGGATGCTCCTATGGCACTGAGAAAAACAGGATGGACTTTGGGGAAAAAAGGAGACTGTTACATTTGAGATTCCAAAAGCTTTGATGAAATCAAAACTTCTCTTTCTCATTCTCATGTCTTTGGGTTTGTTTTTTTTTAGCCTATCCCTCTGTATTTGCAATATTTAGCATGTGTTGAAAATTTATAACATTCATTATAGAAACTATTTTGTACTTTCCTTTTGCAATTCAATACTTAAGATTTTTTTTTTTTGAGTTTTTTTAATGCAGAAGATAAGAAAAAAGGAAAATAGTATTTGCTTGATTTGCTTGGTAAATATCGTATCTCATATATATACATGATACATTTTTGCAATTTAGAATAAGATTTTTGGTATGAAAACACCCTGAAGGAAAGCAAATAACTGTTCTCTCTGAGAATACAGAAGCCATATGTAAAATCATGCTTCTTGTATGCAACAGAATGACTGACATATCATCAGAATGAACCAATGTATAGATGAAAAAATCATCCTCTGGAGATCAACTAGAGGCAAGTACATTAAAATCTTACTTTTTATATTTTTTTTCAAAGTCTTTTTTTATTCCAATAGTTGCTTAATATTAAAATGCAAAAGAAATTCACTTAAGAGGAACCAGAAATAATAGCTGCTTTCCATCTGGCCACATTAATCTTTCATTCTCATCTCCTCAGTAGCAAAAGAAGAGAGGAAATTCCCTTTTGTTTTACCCTGTGGATGATGTTTATTGGTGCACCCCTAGGAGACTGACATTTAAACACTCCCAGTTTCAAGCCAGGTCTCCCACTCCAATCAAAGTCCTTTAACTCCTGTGCTGTTTCCAAGCAGGTTAGGTCCCTAGCAGAACTTCACAATAAAATTGCTGGAGAAATCAGCTCATGGCCACATTTTGAACACAGTCATCAGCTGGGGTCTCCAGGAGAGACCCAGGAGTTACCCTGACCATTTCCAAATTCTACCTTGAGGTCATAAATGCATATGCAAAACTGCAGAGATGTCTCTTTCAGTCATTAATTCAATATCTAGAGTCACCTTGGCTGTCTCTTCTGAAGGCAGTTTTTGGAGCAATTCTGATTGATTGGCTGGAGTGTGTTACAGGAATAGTGTCCAGTTTTAGTATATTATCATCATCATCATCATCTCAGTTCTCACCTGGAAATCTACCTATGTTTGTTTTGTTTCTCAGACTATTCCAGCTCATTTGGAAGCACTTTCTGGAGCTGAACTCCAGATTGCTTCTCTGGGATTTCACTGGCTGCAGTGTACTGCAGAAATGCAGAAGCAGAGACCTACACAGCCTGTGGGTTTAGGTGGGTTGCCATGGGGGAAGGGGTGATGCAAAAATCCTCATCCTCATTGAAGCAATAATTAGCCAACTTTAAAACACCTAACTGTTCAGGTAAAGTACTAGTGCTTTGCAATTAAATCAAATCCTTCATCAACAATGCCTCAGGAAGGTAAATGAACACATTGGGTTTATTACATAGTGAAATTGTTCCTGGAGATGCTTGGTACTGTGTTGAGTATTGAGAACCATATTTCTTGATACTTTCAATGCCTTGTAAGCATTTAATACTCCAAAATTTGGTCATGCATTGAACATCCCAAATAACTCAAACTGCAAATGCTTAAGGAACCAATGTCTGAATTAATTCAGTTCCCTATGTCTGCAAGAGCACAAAAGAAAGGAGAGCTATTTTTAAATGTGCTTGTATGTGAAAGACTGATATTTTGAACATTTTACTAATAATTCTTAATCACATCTAGGCAAATAAAGTCTAGAAGTTATAGGAATAAAACTTCCTTAAGATTTTGTATTTTTAAATTTAATAAAGATCCACTAGAATATGTGGGAGAGAAGGAGAAAAAAAAACAAAAACAAAAAATCCCCCAAGAAATGCTTGCTTTATTTTCCAAATATTTCTCATAAAATAAGCTGCAACATATGCTAGGTACTTAAATAGCCTAAAATCAAAAGCACTTCTCACTTATCTTTCTAAAAATGATGGTCACTTCTTAGGTCTTCATTTCCATTTGTGCAACAAGCCTGAGTGCCAAAATAAAAAGTAATACCATATGTCAAAATAAAGCTTTAGAAATGAGGGGAGTGGAGAGGGATATCTATCATTAATTTGAGTTGAGCAGAGACTTTTTTTTGGAGGGGAGATCATTATGAACATACCTTACCTGGCCAACAAAAAGGAGAAACATCTCAGGTAAATTCTTGAAGCCAGTGATAATTTTTTATTGGCTCTGTAATTCTGGTAAATTCTGTCACCTACAAACAGTGAATCCAAAAAAGAAGTAAAGCCCCAAAGGGGTGCTTAATTTCTCAGAATCCTTATCAGAATAAAATGTAAGCTGAATATATATATATATATATATATATTTAAGATGAAGATTAGAAAGATAATAATATTTGCAAAATAATGTAGCTATTTCAAACATAGAATTAGGTAATTAGTTTTCAACATCTTATTTTATGAAAGTCAATACACTTCTAATGGCTAAATATTTTGATATTCCTCACTGGGTATAGTTTTAAGATCTCATCCAGTTAAAAAATCCAAACGGTGGGGTGGGGAACTCACTCACTGCTTTTTATTTCTTGAAGTTTGAGGGTATAAGATGATATTGCAATACCTGTGATAAAGTAACAAATGCCAGTGAGCCACTTCCCAGGAAGGGAAGGAGACTTCTATTCTATAAACAAAACTGATGTCACCAAACTGACTCCTATACCCAAATACTCATGGGTCTGCTCCTCCTGTGATCCCAGCACCACCATCCCTGCCCTAGCACTCCTGTCAGTGCTCTGAGACTCTCCTGGAATGAACCAGTGCAAACTCCAGGATAGGCACTGATGCCCCATCCCTGTTATCCTGCTAATGCCTGCTGTCATCTGGAAACAGCTCCATTTATAGATGAACAGCCTTGATCAAATTGGCACATCTGTTACCTTTTCACTTCCAAGCACAAATGTGCACTTTTAAAAGTTTATTTAAATATCACATTTCAACTCCTCTTTCCCTTCCTGGGAGCCCACAAAGCTCCTTTTCTTCGTGCACACACCAGCTCTCCTTTCCTGGAAGGCCAACCACATGTGAATGATGGAAAGAAACAACTAGGGGTCCTTTGCTTAAAATGACCAGAATATGATGACACAGACTCTCCATGGCTTGCACTTCCCCTGGAACCTCAGTACCTTGGACTCCCCAGCACAGCACTCACCATGTCACTGTGCACACAGCCAGGCCAGGAAAAGTGACAAGCAAGAGGCACAGTCCATCCCAGCTGAGCTTCTGCATGGGTGGCTGTCTGATTCATTTTGTTTCTGTATTAAGTATACCTATATTAAACTCTCAGCCTTTAGAAAAGTATATATCTTATTAGCATCTCTAAATTTCAGTGATACCTAAGAAAACCCAATTACAAGGAATGGCATGTTCCTAAAGAATAATTTTTGTCTTTTAACATGGCCTATATTAATATTCTCTTAATATTACCTTAGTTGTTCTATGCCATGAAAACCACCCAAAATCAGTCATAATGGCTATTCAGTCCTTGGCAGACACAGCAAGAATTCAAGATATTTGCATTTCTATGAGAATTTAAGTATGACATGTCTATCTACAAAAACAATGTGTTGTGACAAAATTTGTTTCATCCATTTTACCTTCTAATATGCCCTCATCACAGAAGTTCTCAGATTTTGCTTCCCTTGAACAAAAAGTATATAACATTAATTTTTTTTTTTTAAATCTGTTTACTCTTTTGGAACCAATAGTGAATAACTGAATCATACATCTTCTCCTGTTTCTCCTTACATTTACAACATCAATAGACTAGAAAGACCTGTAACACCCACATCCACAAAATGAATGTGTACACTGGTACATAGAGAATGTTTCAGCTGTTTGACTTTACTGTTCTACTGTCTATTCTCAAATGTTGACAGCTTTATTTAGTTCTAACCATTTATATTGACAAAGGAATCAGAAGAATAATATCTTCCAGGGGAATAAAAATTTCACAGCTAAGTACCTGAGGTGCTTTTTTAAAAAATTATAAAACCAAAATTTCTGTAGAGCTGGATGTCTGGCTTTGTTTGGAGGCTGTTTGCCTTTATTTCTTTTTTTTTTTTTCTTTTTTTTTTTTTTTCTCTTTGCTTTTCTCAAAGCCTCAGCTTGAAAGTAGCTTGAAAGTAGGGCAGTGGGGCTACCCAGAGGATCCCTTCTCAGGACACATCAGACTTGTGTTGTTGCCCTGTGAAAGTTAATCAGAATAGTCAGTTTAAGCAAACAGCACCTTTTAAAGATGAATTCTGTGAAGGAAACTCCTTTGTTTTCTAGGTTACTTAATTCAAAGTTAGTGCCTGTTACTGTTAACTGAGATTGTGGCTTTCTGACCTGTCCTACATCGAAATAAAAAAAACCTGTGTCCAAAATTCTAGGCAACTTTTCCATAGCATTGTTGAAAAGTAGGTTTGAAACACAGATGCAGTTTATTTACATTTACAGGTGGCACCAAATGAATATTTATCCAAATTATTCTGCAGTTCTTCAATTAAGGGACTCAATTTTGATGACAACTGGCATATTTGTCTTTTACTATCTCTTCAGTCTTTTTCTTCTGCCAAGGATAGTTTCTCTCTGAAATCCTTCATCAATTAATTTGAATACTTCATTACATAACATTCACCTTGCCATAACCTCTTAAAAAGGCATGCCTGTAAAATTCCTTGAGGGATAGTTTTCTGCAGTTTTTCCATTTGTTAGTTTGAGTTTTTGGTGAATGATTGACATATGTGTTTTTCTCTATTTTGATTCTCTGTTTTCAAGATTTACAAACCCATACTGTTCTGTTCAGCCCACATTTTCTTCCAGCATCTCATTCTTAAACCATTTTTAAAAAGTAAGATAGAAGCAGATTTAGAGATCTCCATTACTGATTTCTTCCTGCTTCTAAAACAAAGGGTTTCTTGGGTGTCTTCTCAGAACTTGGTGGATTGCATAGGCTGCTCTATTGCTTAGGGAAAACAGATTGAGATAATTAAAACAACATTTTAAAAGGAAAGTAAAAGGTAGAGCTAATGTATGGCTGCTGCTGGCAGCATCTGTGTTCCTCTCTAATGCATCTTAATAAGTATTTGTGTCTAGTTCAAAGATATTTTCCATGTTGCAGCAACGTCTCCATAACCTAATTTACTAACACAGTGTTTTTGAAGCAACTGGTAAAAATAACTTTGCTAAAGGGAATTTTTCGTTTGTTCTAGTGCTAAAGAATCTCATTCATATTTTCTGTTTTGTTGGATATGGTATCAATCTGTTATTGCTTTACTTAAAAGACAGGTAAAAACTATTACATTTTACAGTATATCAGTCTTTCTGAATAAAAGGGAAGAACACACTAACAGCAATAACAAGTGTGCAGGATGCAAAAAAAAAAAAAAAATCTATTGTACTGAGGTAAGTGTTCTTTTCTGAAAACACTTCAGTAATTTTGCTTCCTGGTACATGAGTCTTATGGTAAGAGCTTTTTTACTGAAATACTTTTTTTTCCTTTTACAAACACATTCTCTTATTTCAGAAGAGTTAATAAAATATTGCCATGTGTTTGCAATCACTGAATATATAACTAAGGATATTTAAATATTGTGCAATGTCTGGTACCCCATAAGTTTCCCTCACTGCCCCAAACATCACACGACCTCATCAAAGAGTTCAAGTTACAGAGATCTTTGAAAAGTAGTTATAATTTATACAATTCTGATTACCCTGACAGTGTCAAGAAACAGTTTGGAAAGTCTGCAATTGCTTAAAGAAATGTCAACAGCTTTGCCTCATGGGAGGAGGTTGTTTAAGTTTTGGAAAACAAAAAGGAAAAGACACTGAAAGAACCATATAAAGCATAAACTCACTGCTCTAAATCAAGCAACATTTGAGTTTGGCAAGTTCTACTTCACTTATGTATTTCTGGGAAATCAAATTGTCAGAAATTTGAGTTTTCTGCATATTACTTAATTGTAATTGTGAGGAGACTCAAATAATCCTAATCACCTTTACACACAGACATAGACATAAATGAATTGAATTAAAAACAGCCCAGTGTTGCACAAATGACAAAGGATCTTCCAGTTCACAACAGTAAACATTTGTAGAAATAGAATGGAGGAGAAAGATTTCACATCAGTAACAGTGGATTTGCCACATCAGTATTTTTTCAGCCTGACAATAAAACAGTTATTAAATATTTTAGCTAAAAAATGGTAATTCTTCATAAACAATCCTTGACTTCTGTCAACACATATATGCAGGGTGAGCATTTGTGTTCTCACACATATTCAGTTATACATAGTTGTAAATTACTTTGATATAGGTCAGTTCAGTTTCTGACTGGGACTGATATTTTAAGATTTTTTTTTAGCATAACTTCACAAATAGTCACTCTACAATATCAGGTCTGTCTGCTTTATTCACAAGTCATTTTAGTGACTGTCCAGTAAATATGTTACTGTTCAAAAACCATAAAGTAAAGGGGATCCAGGAGTGGATCACAATAAAATGTAGAGGTGCCTAGTGTCACATTTTGAAGAGCGAGTTGTCTGAGTGTCTCTCACTTTTGATATTTAACCAACCCTACTCTTCCTGATTACTCAGTGCCAGCTATCAAGTGTCATTTACCCAGGTGGCAAACAACTCACTGTGTAATTGATGGAAGTTGTCTGTTCAATTGTAGTGAAGATCAGATTGAAATACTGGCAGGTAATGCTGAACTTTAAGATATTCTGGAAGGATTTCTTCTTGTCAGGTGTGCTGATTTGACTTCATCATCATCTCAGGTCCAGGGCACAAAGTTCTCAGGTGACAGCAGCCAGTTTCTGGAGCAAGGTGTGGCCAAGTGAGATAACAATGCTCCATGTTTGGTTACCCCACACACATTCTTCCATCCCCTTGCCTCCAAGGAGGAGTAGGAGCTCAGATTGGTGCAGAAAAATCCATGCAGCAACACTGTTTTAGCCTGGATTTAAATTAACTTAGCCTGAATTTCTGTGAAAGACCATTTTTTTCCAATGCATAATTAATATAGAATGCTTTCTGCTGTTGGCAAAGGATTTTACTTAAGAACTCCAGGAATAGGGTAAAGGATATTTTTGGTCAGCTCTGCTGTGATTTCATAACTGAGAAATCTGTCAAATTTGAAAAGAAGACTTGAAACACTAGCTGAAATATAAGTTTTTCAGGTATTTTCTGTCTCTTCCTTGACTACAAATAAAATCATATTAGAGAATGGTATTGTGAATATCATTATTTTTTTCCTGAGTGCCTGATTAAGAAGGCAGATAAATCACACCAGCAGGTTGTGTCTGGTATGAACCAGACTAGTTTAGCTGCTGTTCTCCATCCCTTGCAATTTTTTGAAGCCTTCATGGTTTCATATAGAACCCACTTCTTCCTGAGAGAATTGTTTAAAGAGCTAGTTAGATGGAAGCACTATGGAAAAAGGAGAGATGAATTCTAGAGCATTTTGTGTGAGTGTTGACATGTTTCATTTGTGTTTGATGATCACATGCATAGATGGGAACACCTTTGCCATTAATCTCTCCTAAGCAGCAGTTTGTATGTGAGCATGTTCAAACATCACATACCTCAGCTTTTCAAATACAGAGCTCATTTTCTAATGCAAGGCTCACATTTGCAACAATTAATTGCAATATAATATAATGTCTACTCCAAGAACAACACAAACTACTTTTCCTTGCCTTCATTTTAATATACCAGACTAAAATAGACACTGAGATATCTCAAACACAGCCATGACATTTGCCTCATTAGGTCTGCAAAAACTATCTGCTGGGCATGAAAAGGTTTGGAAGGAAGGGAGATGCCAGAAGTAGCATGGGCAACACACAAAGAGAAAAAATGACACAATTGACAAGCACATGAATAGATGCCTTTAATAGCTGGATGCAACATAGAGCAGCTGTATGCAGCTTGGCATTTCTCTGGACTAATATACTAATTGACCAAAGGATGGAAAAAAAAAGAAAAAAGAAAAAGAAAGAAGTCACTGGTCTTTAGTTTGGAGGGTTGTGCAATATAGCAATTCTTTTGGTGTATCATCAACACCAATAAATGTTTGTGGAGAGACAGAAAGAAAGAGAACACCAGTCCATAGCAGAAATAGCATGCAGGGGGGAATGTTAAAGTTTTGTTCACGCTTACATCAGTCAGGTACTAAAAAGACTCAGAGTAGGATGAGTGTGGGGCAAAACACAGATTTTGAGACAACAGGAAGTTGTCACAACACTTCCACTGTTACTGGAAATTGGCATGATTTGCATAGCACTCAAAAGAGCTTTAGGGGAAAGTAATGGAACAGAATAGGCAGATGCTCAATTATTTTTTTCATAAACTATTGCTAAATATCACATAAAGAGTCAATATCACAAGTAAGGTACCACAAACAGAAAGAATATCCAGTGAGATGAATTAATGAAATTTAGGAGTAAATAAGCTCTCTCCCCATTACTATAAGTGTAATTTTACATCACCTTTATATAATTAAAAAAAAAAAAAAAAAAGTTTTTCCTCAGTTTCAAACCTGTGATTTAAAAGTGTGCAAGTCTTTTTACAGAAACAAATTCAGTCCCACTCATGCCTGTCCATTTGCATAGCATGCAGTTTCAAATGTGATTTATTAGTAAAATACATTCTTTAATGACTTGCCTTGTTTCTTAATGGGTTAATGTGGAAGCAGAGGGAAAAACTCCCCCCTTCCCATCTCCCCCACCTCATGCACTGGGACAATCTTAATGTTAAACCTGCTTTTACTGCACTGTGAGAACAGCTGTCTGAACCATATCAGCATTTTGCATGCATTGTAAACTCAGGGGAAAGAAAAATAAGTTAATTGAAAATGTGCTGCAGTTTGTGCCAGTCTCGTTCATGTCACCCTGAAAGAATTCCCACCCCTGACACACACTGCTTCAAGAGTTTACAGTTTATCTGTGAGACTCAAGATTTGCATTACATAGAAAGTGCCAGTTTTTTACAATACATGGAAATCCAAAGTTTCCTACTCTTTTTTGTTGCTGGAATAGGTTTGAAAACCCAGGAAGATGGTTATGAAGTAAAATTTAGATTAAATTAATTAAGATTAGTTTGTCATGTTGCTCAGAAGGGTAGAACCAGGTGACATCACTGAGTACAACAGCAAGAAAAATATTTTTGCTTAACAGTTATTTTCCACTTAGTCAAATTAAAAAATAAACCAATCAATCAACCAATGATGGCAACAATACTATATTTAAATTCACAAGATGATACAAGATTTTTGCTAAAGGAATGAGATCTAAGAAGCTGTTCAGACCAAACCTTCTCAGTAGACTATGAGCTCTTCTATATTTATGGTTGGTAGAACTTACCAAGCTTCATTTTAATGTTCCTCCTAGTCATATTGGAACATAAAAATATTGAAATATAAAAATTACCTATATTCATATCAAATTTTCCTGATGGGTCTCAGAAAGATATCCAGAAAAATAAAATTTAAAAAAACAAAATTGAAAATCAAGTGATTGATTCAGAGGATAAAAGATTTACAATTCCAAAATGGACTAATAGTTGTCATTAGCACTTATAGTCTTCCAATAATCAGTAGGAAAAGATTCACTGCTGGAACCACGAAAGATTACAGTGTTTTAATGACTACAGAATAATTACCACATGCAAGTATATAACCAAACTTTGCTCATTTACAAATTGGAGAGTAGCAGAGAAAGATGAATGGTGGGCTCACTTCTGCTTATTAAAGGCTTTTTTGTGTCAATGCATCAAAGGCAAAGAAACTAAAATCCAGTAGATGTAGGTCTCCAGGGAGGACAGCGAGTCAGGGATTTCTGATGAAAGTTTTTTTTCCATAAAAATTGGATTGCCTGAAGGAATGTATGAACCAGTTTAGATGAGAAGACCCTTTCTGGTTCAAAGAGGGAAAGGGGGGGGGAAAAATAGCTCATTTTCTCTTACCTCTAAATAAGTAAAATCGGTAAAAATTAGAGCACTTAACTGGAACACAGAACATCTCACCCAACTTCATCCCAGAGATCTCTCCTAGCCACTAAGCTGCTAAGAAAGCTTGACCATTTCTTTTGGAAAACAAAATTAAAACAAAGAGAAGAGAAGTGAAGAAAGTAAGAGACATCTAAGAAAACCAACTGAGTGATGGTCACTGTGCTCACTTTAGATGTGAACAATTAAGTCTGCAGTACACCTAATCAAGATAAAGTCAGCCCCTTAAAGTTCAAGCAAGTACCCTGCTAGCTTAGACAATGACTACCCTGATAAATATAAGAACTGGTCACTAGATTTCCAGGGAAAAGTCTGAGGTTTCCTGAGTGCATGATAATATAATGATAGCAACAAAGTCTTGAGAAGCAGCAGCAGATAGGAGCACCTGAAGACTCACTTTTCATCACTGATTTGCACACCCAGTGTGAGTCATGCTAGGGACAGCACAAGTCTTACAGAACATACTTAAAATTACATTACAGTGGCAATTTGGCTACAAGCTTCAAGGATGATTTTATGTCAGTTCTGGGTATGGACAAAATTACTTTTGCTGTCATTCTACTTTGTAAGAAGGCACAGAAAAATGGGACTGAGGCACAAGGTGTGCAGAGCAGCCCTCCACACACACTCCACTGGTTTCCCCAGCTGAGTCCATGCTCCATTAAGAAAATTAAGGAGAAAATCCCCTTATTTCACTGCTCCAGGTGCCAGTTTGCTTTTGTTCCACTCAGTGCAGAATACCAACACATGTAAATCCTTTGAAACATTGCCACTGTGGTTTCTTTCTTCCCAAACAGACTGGGCCAAGCCACTGAGAGCCAATGGCTGACTCTGCACTGGAGTAAATGGAGAGCAGCATCAGAGTGAGAGGAGATGCTCTAAATTTCAAATGGGCTTAGTTGAAGTGAGACCACCATCCTTAACTAGTCTAATTACAGTACAGGGTTTGATTTGGAAAGTACATTTTTAATAAACATACCTTGAGGTGCATTGCATGCTTCTTGAAAAGGCTTCAGAAGTACAATTGCACTTTACAGATCTGTGAAAAGAAACAGATATGCCTTGTCTTTGGAATGGTGCAGCCCCCCCTTCAGTAGTGCTGCCTCCTTGTGGACAAAACCGGTACTGCAGACCCCAACCCCCTCAGTAGTGTTGCCCCGTTGTAGGCAAAACCGGAACTGCATCCCCCTCCCCGAGTACTGCTGCCCCCTTGTGGAAAAACCAGTACAACAGCATCCCCCAAACCCCTTTTAGTGCTGCCCCCTTGTGGACAAAACCGCTATTACAACCCCCCCCACCAGAAGTGCTGCCCCGTTGTAGACAAAACCATTACTGCATCCCCTTTGCCACAAGAGTGCTGCCACCCTGTGGACAAAACAGGTACTGCAGCCCCCCCACCAGTATTGCTGTCCCTATGAGAACAAAACTGAAACTGCAGCCCACACCCCCACCCCCCCAGTAGTGCTGCTTCCTTGTAAACAAAACCTATACTGCAGCCACCTGCACCAGTAGTGCTTCACCCCTGTAGACAAAACAGGTACTGCAACCCACCTCCTCTTTCAGTTGTGCTGACCCGTTGTGGACAAAACCGGTAATGTAGCCCCCCCCTTTCAGTAGTGTTGCCCCTTCTGGACAAAACCGGTACTGCAGCCTCCCTTTCCCCAGTATTGCAGACCCCTTGTGAACAAAACCGGCACTGCACCCCACCCACCACTAGTGCTGCCCCCTTTTGGGCAAAACCGGTTTTGCAGCCCCCCCTTCCTCAGTAGTGCTGCTTTTTTGTTGACAAAACCGGTAATTCAGCACCCCCCTTTCAATAGTGCTGCCCCCTTGTAGACAAAACCGGTACTGCCGCCTCCCCCACAGTAGTTCTGCTTCCTTGTGAACAAAACAGGTAATGCAGCACCCCCCCCCCCCCATCAGTAGTGCTGCCCCATTGCGGAAAAACCAGTACTGCCGCCCTCCCCATTTAAAAATTAGTGCTGCCCCATTGTGCACCAAACTGGTAATGCAGACACCCCCCTTTCAGTAGTGCTGACGCCTTGTGGACAAAACCGATGCAGCCCCTCCCCCCACTTAGTGCTTCTTCCTTGTGGACAAAACCTATACTGCAGCCCCCTGCAACAGTAGTGCTGCCCCCTTGTGCACAAAACCGGCACTGCCGCCCTCAGCCCCCAGTAGTGCTGCTCCATTGTTGACAAAACCAGTACTTCAGCCCCCCCTTTCACTACTGCTGCCCCCTCTTGGACAAAACTGGTACTGAAAACCCTCCACCCCAACCCAGTAGAGCTGCTTCCTTGTGGCCAAAACCGGTACTGCAGGTCCTCGTCCCTCAGTAGTGCTGCACCGTTTTGGACACAACCGGTACTTCAGCCCCACCCCCCCCCCCTTTCAGTAGTGAAACCCCCTTTTTACAAAACATGTACTGCAGCCCTCCCTCTTCCAGTAGTGCTGCTCC
Organism: Erithacus rubecula; assembly: GCF_903797595.1. Lineage (NCBI taxonomy): Eukaryota > Metazoa > Chordata > Aves > Passeriformes > Muscicapidae > Erithacus > Erithacus rubecula. The sequence continues at coordinate 111,929 of NW_027636016.1, read as the reverse complement.
CTTGTGGACCAAAACAGGTACTGCAGCTCCCCCCCCAGTAGTACTGTCCCCTTGTGGACACAATAGGTACTGCATCCTTCCCCACCAGTAGTGCTGTCCCCATGAAAACAAAACCAACACTGCAGCTCTCCCCCCTCACAGTACTGCTGCTTTCTTGTGCACAAAACTTACACTGCAGCTCATCCCCCAGTAGAGCTGCTGCCTTGTAGACAAAAACTACACTGCAGCCCCTCCCACCCCTTAGTGCTCCTTCCTTGTGGACAAAACCTATAATGCAGCCCCTGCAGCAGTAGTGCTGCACCCTTGTGCACAAAGCTGGTACTGCAGCCCTAAGCCCCCAGTAGTGCTGCTCTGTTGTGCACAAAACCAGTACTTCAGCCCCCCCTTTCAGTAGTGCTTCACTCCTGTAGACAAAACAGGTACTGCAACCCACCTCCTCTTTCAGTTGTGCTGACCCCTTGTGGACAAAACCAGTAATGCAGCCCCGCCCCCCCTCATTAGTGCTGCTCCACTGCAGACAAAGCCAGTACTGGAGCCTCTCGTCCTCAGTAGTGCTGACCCCTTGTGGACAAAACCAGTACTGCCACCCGCCCCTTCAATAGTGCTGCTTCCTTGTGGACAAAACCGGTACTTCACCCCACCCACCACTAGTGCTGCCCCGTTTTGGGCAAAAAAAAAAGCGGTACTGCAGCCCCTCCCACCCCCCCTCGTAGAGCTGTCCCCTTGAGGACAAAATCGGAAGCCCAGATCCCCCGCTCAGTAGTGCTGCCCCCTTGTAGACAAAACAGGTACTGCAGCCCGCCCCCTTTTTAGTTGTGCAGACCCTTTGTAAACTAAACCGGTACTGCAACCCCCCCTTTCAGTAGTGTCCACCATTTGGTCAGAAGCAGTACTGCAGCCCCCAGTTCAGTATTGCTGCTTCCTTGTGTACAAAACCAGTACTGCAGCCTCCCTTCCCTCAGTTGTGCTGACCCCTTGTTTACTAAACCGGTACTGCCGCCCCCTGCTTCAGTAGCACGGCTTCCTTGTAAACAAAACCGGTAATGCATCCCACCCAACAGTAGAGCTGCCCCGTTTTGGGCAAAACCGGTACTGGAGTCCACCCTCCCGCCCCCCCCATAGAGCTGTCCCATTGTGGACAAAACCAATAGTGCAACCCCCTCCTCAGTATTGCCACTCCCTTATGGACAAAACCAGTACTACCGCCTCCCCCAAAATAGTGCTGCTTTCTTGTGAACAAAACAAGCAATACAGCCCCCCCCCCATCAGTAGTGCTGCCTCCTTGTGCAAAAAACCGGTAGTGCTGCCCTCCCCACAGGTAGTGCTGTCCCCTTGTGCGCCAAACCGCTACTGCAGCCCCCCCCCCCCATTTCAGTAGTGCTGCTCACTTGTAGACAAAACCGGTGCTGCAGGCCTTCCCCACCAGTGCTTCCCCCTTGTGAAAAGAACCAGTACTGCAGCCCCCCTCCTCACTAGTGCTGCCCCCTTGTCGACAAAACCGGTAGTGCAGCCCCCCCCCCATTGAGCAGTGCTTCCCCTTTGTAAACCAAACCGGTTCTGCAGCTCCCCCCCCTCCAACGGGTAGCGCTGCCCCCTTGTGGACGAAACAGGTACTGCAGCCCCCCTCCCCCACAAGTTCTGCCTCATCTTGGAAAAAACCGGTACTGGAAACCCTCCACCCCACCCCAGTAGTGCTGCTTCCTTGTGGCCAAAGCCGGTACTGCAGCCCCCTTCCCTCAGTAGTGCTGTCCTGTTTTGGACAAAACCGGTACTTCAGCCCCCACCTTTCAGTAGTGGAGACCCCTTTGGACAAAACATGTACTGCAGCCCCCCTTCCCGTATTGTTGCTTCCTCGTGGATAAAACTGGTACTGCAGCCCCCCCAGTACCGCTGCTACCTTGTGGACAAAACCCATACTGGAGACCCCCCCCCCTCCCCCCCGCGAAGTGCTGTGCCCCTGCGGACAAAACCAGTACTGTAGCCCCCTCTCCCCACTAGTGCTGCCCCCTTGTGGACAAAACTGGTACTGAAGCTCCCAGCACCAGTAGCGCTGACCCCTTGGGAAGAAAACCAGTACTGCAGTCCCCTCACCAGCAGTGCTGCCCCCTTGTAGACAAAACCATTACAGCATCCCCTTTGCCACAGTAGTGCTGCTTCCTTGGAGACAAAACATGTACTGCAGCTCACCCACCCCCCAGCAGTGCTGATTTTATTGGAAAAAACAAGTACTGGAGCTCACCCAACCCTCAGTAGTGCTGACCCCTTGTGGTCAAAACCGGTACTACAGCTCCTCCACGAGTAGTGCTGCCCATTATGGACAAAACCAGTGCAGCAGCCTTCCCCAGTAGAGCTGCAGCTTTGTGGACAAAACTGGCACTTCAGCCCCCACCCCAGTAGTGCTGCTTTTTAGTGGACAAAACTGGTACTGCAGCACCCTCCCTCCACTAGTGTTGCCACCTTGTGAACAAAAACATTACTGCAGACACCCTTCTTTCAGCAGTTGTGCCCCCCCGTGGAGAAAACCGGTAATGCAGTTCTCCCATCAGTAGTGCTGTCCCCTTGTGGAGGAAACAGGAACTGCAGCCCCCCCCACCAGTAGTGCTGTTGCTGTGACAAAAAAACTGACACTGCAGCCCCCCCTCCCGCCAGTAGAGCTGCTTCCTTGTAAAAAAAACAGGTACTGCAGCTCACCCCCCAGTAGAGCTGCCGTCTTGTGGACAAAACCACCACTGCAACACACCCCCCCCCCCAAGTAGTTCTGCTTCCTTGTAGACAAAACCTATACTGCAGCTCCCTGCAGTAGTAGTGTTGTCCCCCTTGTGGACAAAACCAGTACTGCAGCCCTAAGCCCCAAGTTGTTGTGTCGCGTTGTGGACAAAACCAGTGTTCAGCCCCACCTTTCAGTAGTGCTGCCCCCTTGAGAATAAAACTGGTACTGCAGCGCCCCCCACCAGTAGTGCTGCCCCATTGTGAACAAAACCTGGTAATTCAGCCCCCCTGTCGTCCCCCCCCCCCCTCCCAGTAGTGCTGCTCCGTTGTGGACAAAATCGGTACTGCAGCGCCCACCCTTTCAGTAGTGTTGCCACCATTTGAACAAAACCAATACTGCAGCCCTTCCCTTCAGTATTGTTGCACCCTTGTGACCAAACCTGTACTGCAGCCTCCCTTTCCCCAGTAGTGCTGCCTCCTTGTGGACAAAACCAGTACTGCACCCCACCCACCACTAGTGCTGCCCCATTTTGGGCAAAACCGGTTTTGCAACTCCCCCCTTTTTAGTAGTGCTGCACCCTTGTGAGCAGAACCGGTACTGCAGCTCCAACCACCCAGTAGTGCTACTTCGTTGTGGACAAAACCAGTACTACAGCTCGCCCTCCCTCAGTAGTGCTGCCTTCTTGTAAATAAAACCGGTACTGCAGCCCCGTGCACCAGTAGCGCTGCCCCCTTCTGGACAAAACAGGTACTGCTTCCCCCCCTTTCACTACTGCAGCCTTGTCTTGAACAAAACTGGCACTGGAAACCCTCCACCCCACCCCAGTAGTGCTGCTTCCTCGTGGCCAAATCCGGTATTGCAGCCCCTCCTCCCTCAGTAGTGCTGCCTCCTTCTGGACAAAACCGGTACATCAGCCCCCCCCCCCTTTCAGTAGTGCAACCCCCTTTTGGACAAAACATGTACTGCAGCCCCCCCTCCAGTAGTGCTGCTTTCTTGTAAATGAAACCAGTACTGCAGCCCCTCCCTACCCCCACGTAGTGCTGCACACTTGTGAACAAAAACAGTACTACAAGGCCCCCTCCTCACTAGTGTTGCCCCCTTGTTGTGAAAAACGTTACTGCAGACACCCCTCCTTCAGCAGTGCTGCTCCCTTATGGTGAAAACCAGTACTGCAGCCCTCCCACCAGTAGTGCTGCCCCCTTGTGGACAAAACCGGTACTGCAGCACCCCCTTTTTCAGTGCTGCTTCCTTGTGGACAAAACTAGAACTGCAGCCCCCCTTTCTGTAGTGCTTCCCTCTCCAGACAAAAGAGGTACTGCAGCTCTAATTCCCCAGTAATTCTGCCCCATAATGGACTAAACCGGTACTTCAGCAACCATCTCCAGTAGTGCTGCTTCCTTGTGTATAAAACCGGCACTGCAGCCCCACCCCCATTAGTGCTGCCCCCTTGTGGACAAAACCTGTACTACAGCTCGCCCTTCCTCAGTTGTGCTGCCTTCTTTTAGACAAAAGAGGTTCAGCAGTGCCCCTCCAATAAAGCTCATTCCTTCTCGACAAAACCGGTACTGCAGCCCCCTCGCTTCCCGTAGTGCTGCTTCCTTGTGGACAAAACAGGTACTGCAGCTCACCCCCCCAGTAGAGCTGCCGCCTTGTGGACAAAACTGACACTGCAGCCCCTCCCCCCCAGTAGTGCTGCTTCCTTGTAAACAAAACCTACACTGCACCAATAGTGCTGCCCCGTTGTGGACAGAACTTGTACTTCAGCAACCCCCCCCAGTAGTGCTGCTTTGTTGTGGACAACAATGGTACTAAAGCAGCCCCCTTTCAGTTGTGTTTCCACCATTTGTACAAAACCAGTACTGCAGCCTTCCTTCCCTCAGTTTTGCTGTCCCCTTGTGGACAAAACCGGTACTGCACCCCACCCACCACTAGCACTGCCCCGTTTTGGGCAAAACCGGTACTGCAGCGCCCCACCCTTCTCCCCAACCCCCCTGTAGAGCTGTCCCATTCTGGACAAAACCGGTAGTGCTTCCCGGCCCTCAGTAGTTCTTCCGCCTTGTGGATAAAACAGGTACAGCCACCCCCCCACACACAGTAGTGCTGCTTTCTTGTGGACAAAACAATTAATGCAGCCCAGTCCATCAGTAGTGCTGCCCTCTTGTGGACAAAACCGGTACTGCTACCCTCCCCCAGTAGTGCTGCCCTATTGTGCACTAAACCAGTACTGCAGCACCCCCCATTTCAGTAGTGCTGCCCTCGGTGGACAAAACCAGTGCTGCACCCCCCCAACAGTGCTGCCCCCTTGTGAACAGAACTGGTACTGCAGCCCCCCTTTTCAGTAGTACTTCCCCCCTGTAGACAAAAGAGGTACTGCAGCCCTAAGTCCCCAGTAGTTCTGCCCCCTTGTGCACCAAACCGGTACTTCAGCCCCCCCTTTCAGTAGTGCTGCCCCCTTGTGGACAAAACTGGTCCTGCAGCCCCACTTTTCAGTAGTAGTTCCCCCTTGTAGACAAAAGAGGTACTGCAGCCCTAAGACCCCAGTAGTGCTGCCCCGTAATGGACTAAACCGGTACTTCAGAACCCCCCTCCACTAGTGGATATCCTTGTGGATAAAATCGGTACTGCAGCTTCCCCGGCATTAAGGCTGCCCCCTTGTGGACAAAGTCGACACTGCAGCCCCTCCCCCCAACTAGTGCTGCTTTCTTGCAACCAAAACCTATGCTGCAGCTATTCTGCACCAGTAGTGCTGCCCGTTTTTGACAAAACTGGTACTTCAGCCCCCCCCCCTTTCAGTAGTGCTGCCCTCTTGTGGACAAAACTTGTACTGCAGTGCCCCCCTCTTTCAATTGTGATGATCCCTTGTGGACAAAACCGGTACTGCAGCCCCCTCCTTTCAGTACTGTTGCCACCATTTGGACAAAACCAGTACTGCACCCCACCCACCACTTGCACTGCCCACTTTTAGGCAAAACCGGTTTTGCAGCACCCCTCCCCCCAAACTAGTCCTGCACCCTTGTGGACAAAACCAGTACTGCAGGCCCCCTCTCCTCACTGGTGTTGCTCCCTTGTGGTTACTGCAGACACCCCTCCTTCAGCAGTGCTGCTCCCTTGTGGTGAAAATTGGTAATGAATCCCCCCATACCAGTAGTGCTGCCCCCTTTTGGACTAAACCAGTACTTCAGCCCCCCCTCTTCCAGTAGTGCTGCTTCCTTGTGGACCGAACAGGTACTGCAGCTCCCCCCCCCCCCCAGTAGTGCTGTCCCCTTGTAAACACAACAGGTACTGCAGCCCCCCCCAACAGTAGTGCAGACCCCGTGACAACAAAACTGACGGTGCAGCCCCCCTCCCCCCCTCCCAGTAGTGCTGCTTTCTTGTGGACAAAACAGATATTGCAGCTCACCCCCAGTAGAGATGCCACCTTCTGGACAAAACAGACACTGCAGCCCCTCCCCCCCAGTAGTGCTGCTTCTTTGTGGACAAAACCTAAACTGCAGCCCTCTGCACCAGTAGTGCTGCCCCATTGTGGAAAAAACAGGTACTGCAGCTCTATGCCCTTAGTAGTGCCTCCCCGTTGTGGACAAAACCGGTACTGGAAACCCTCCACCCCGCCCCAGTAGTGCTGTTTCCTCGTGGCCAAAACCAGTATTGCAGCCCCCCCTCCCTCAGTAGTGCTGCCCCGTTTTGGACAAAACTGGTACTTCAGCCTCCCCCTTTCAGTATTGCAGGCCCCTTTTGGAAAAAAGATGTCCTGCAGCCCCCCCTCCAGTAGTGTTGCTTTCTTGTGTGTAAAACCAGTACTGCAGCACCTCGTCCAGTAGTGCTGCACCCTGGTGGACAAAACCGATACTACACCACCCCCTCCTCACTAGTGTTGCCCCCTTGTGGAGAAAAACATTACAGCAGACACCCCTCCTTCAGCAGTGCTGCCCCTTCTTGGTGAAAACCGGTGCTGAAGCCCCCCTGCACCACTAGTGCTGCCCCCTTTTGGACTAAACCAGTACTGCAGCCCTCCCACCAGTAGTGCTGTCCCCTTGTGGATGAAACAAGTACTGCCACCCTCCCCATTCCGGTAGTGCTGCTTCCTTGTGGACAAAACTGGTACTGCAGCCCCCCCCACTTCCAGTAGTGCTGCTTCCTTGTGGACCAAACAGGTACATCAGCCCCCCCCCCCAGTAGTGCTGTCCCCTTGTGGACACAACAGGTACTGCAGCCCTCCCTCCAGTAGTGCTGCTTCCTTGTGGACAAAACAGGTAGTGCAGCTCACCCACCAATAGAGATGTCGCCTTGTGGACAAAACCTATACTGCAACCCTAAGCCCTCAGTAGTGCTGCCCCTTTCTGGACAAAACCAGTATTTCAGACCCCCTTTCAGTAGTGCTGCCCCCTTGTGGACAAAAGTGGTACTCCCCCCCCCCCCCCCCCACACCAAAATGGTACTTCAGGCCCCTCCTTTCAGTAGTGCAGCACCTTCTTGGACAAAACATGTACTGCAGCCCCCATCCAGTAGTGCTGCTTCCTTGTAGTCAAACCCTGTACTGCAGCCCCCGCTTCAGTAGTGCTTCCACGCTGTGACCAAAACCGGTACTGCAGCCCCCCCCACCAGTAGCTCTGCCCCTTGTGGACAAAACAGGTACTGCAGCCCCTCCCTTTAACTACTGCTGCCCCCTCTTGGAACAAACTGATACTGGAAACCGTCCAACCTACCCTGGTAGTCCTGCTTCCTCATGGTGAAAACTGATACTGCAGCCCCTCCTCCCTCAGTAGTGCTGCCTCCTTTTGGAGAAAACCGGTACTTCAGCCCCCCGATTTCAGTATTGCAGCCCCCTTTTGGACAAAACATGTACTGTAGCCACCCCTCCAGTAGTGCTGCTTCCTTGTGTGTAAAACTGCTACTGCAGCACCCCCCCCCAGTAGTGCTGCACCTTGGTGGACAAAACCGATACTACACCACCACCTCCTCACTAATGTTGCCCCTTTGTGGAGAAAAAAGTTACTGCAGACACCCCTCCTTCAGCAGTGCTGCTCCCTTGTGGTAAAAACTGGTAATGAAGCCCAACTGCACCAGTAGTGTTGCCCCCTTTTGGACTAAACCAGTAATGCAGCCCTCCTACCAGTAGTGCTGTCACCTTGTGGACAAAACAGGTACTGCAACCCTCACCCTTCCAGTAGTGTTGCTTCCTTGTGGACAAAACCGGTACTGAACCCTCCCCCCAAAAGTAGTGCTGGCCCCGTGAGAACAAAACCGGCACTGCAGCAACACCCCCCCCCCCCCCCCCCCCCCCGTAATGCTGCTTCTTTGTGGACAAACCCGGTACTGCAGTCCCCCAGTAGAGCTCCCGCATTGTGGACAAAACCAGTACTTCAGCCCACCTATTCAAGTTGTGCTGCCCCTTTGTGGACAAAACTTGTACTGCAGCCCCTTTCCCCCCCAGTAGTGCTGCTTCCTTGTGGACAAAACCTATACTGCAGCCCCCTGCACCAGCAGTGCTGCTTCATTGTGGACAAAACCGGTACTGCAGCCCTAAGCCCCCAGTAGTGCTGCTCCATTGTGGACAAAACCAATACTTCAGCCACCCCCTTCCAGTTGTGCTGCCCTCTTGTGGACAAAACTGGTACTGCAGACCCCCCCTTCAGTAGTCCTTCCCCGCTGTAGACAAAAGAGGTGCTGCATCCCCCCCTCTTTCAGTTGTGCTGACCCCTTGTGGACAAAACAGGTAGTGCAGCCCCACCCTTTAGTAGTGCTTCCCCCTTGTAGACAAAAGATGTACTGTAACCCCCCTCTCTTTCAGTAGTGCTGCCCCTTTGTAGACAAAACAGGTACTGCAGCTCCGCCCTCTTTCAGTTGTGCAGACCCATTGTGGACAAAAATGGCACTGCGATTCCTCCCTTTCCGTAGTGTTGCCACCATTTGGAGAAAACCGGTACTGCAGCCACGCTTTCAGTATTTCTGCCACCTTGTGTAGAAAACCGGTACTGCAGCCTCTATTCCCTTCGTTATGCTGACCCCTTGTGGACAAAACCGGTACTATTGCCCCACCCCCCCTTCAATAGTGCTGCCTCCTTGTGGACAAAATCAATCCTGCACCCCACCCACCACTAGTGCTGCCCCATTTTTTAGCAAAACCGGTACTGCAGCCCTCCCCCCCCCCCCCTTGTAGAGCTGTCGCACTGTGGACAAAATCTGTAGTGAAGCCTCCCCCCTCAGTAGTGCTGCCCCCTTGTGGACAAAACCGATACTGCCCCCCCCCCCCACAGTAGTGAAGATTTCTTGTGGGCAAAACAGGTAATGCCCCACCCCCCTCACCCTTCAGCAGTGCTGCTCCCTTGTGGACAAAACTGGTACTGCAGACCCCGACCAGTAGTGCTGCTCTTTTGTGGACAAAACCGATACTGCCGCCCATCCCCTCCCCCTTTCCCCCCCCCGGTATTGCTGCCCCCTTGTGGACAAAATGGAAACTGCAGCCCCTCCCTCCAGTGGTGCTGACTCCTTGTGGACAAAACCGGCACTACAGCCCCCGCCCCCCCAAGTAGTGCTTCATTTCTTTGGACAAAACAAGTACTGCAGCTCGCCCACCCCTCAGTAGTGCTGCCCCCTTGTGGACAAAACCGGCACTGCAGCTTGCCCACCCACCAGTAGTGCTGATTTTATTGGAAAAAACAAGTACTGCAGCTCGCCCAATCCTCAGTAGTGCTGCATCCTTGTGGACAAAACTGATACTGCAGCACCCCACCCTGGAGTGCTGACCCCTTGTGGACCAAACCAGTACTGCTGCCCCCACCTTCCAGCAGTGCTGCCCCCTTGTAAACAAAACCAGTGCTGCACCCCCCTCCCCCCCACCAGTGCTGCCCTCTCTGGACAAAACCGGTACTGCACGCCCCTCTTCTTACTAGTGCATCCCCCTTGTGGGCGAAATCGGTACTGCAGCCACCTGCTCTTTAGCAGTGCTGCTCCCTTGTGGACAAAACTGGTACTGCAGCCCCCCCCACCAGTAGTGCTGCCCTCTTGAGGACAAAACCGGTACTGCCTCCCTTCTCCCTCCAGGTATTGCTGCCCCCTTGTGGAAAAAACCGGAACTGCAGCCCCTCCTACCAGTTGTGCTGCTTCCTTGTGGACACAACCGGTACTACAGCCTTTCTCAATAAAGCTGACCCCTTTTTGACAAAACTGGCACTACAGCCCTCTTCCTCCCCCAAGTGGTGCTGCTTTTTTTTGGAAAAAACAAGTACTGCAGCTCGCCCACCCCTCAGTAGTGCTACCCCCTTGTGGACAAAACCGGTACTGCAGCCCTCTTCCCCCCACCAGTAGTGCTGCCCTCTTGTGGACAAAACTGGTACTGCAGCCTCCCCACCAGTACTGCTGCCCATTGTGGACAAAACGGGTACTGCAGGCTTCCCCAGTAGAGCTGCCTCTTTGTGGGAAAAACTGGCACCGCAGCCCCCACCCCAGAAGTGCTGCTTTTTAGTGGACCAAACAGGTACTGCAGATCTTTCTCCAGTAATGCTGTTTCCTTGTGAAAGAACCGGTATTGCAGCCCCCCCACCAGTAGCACTGCCCCCTTGTGGACAAAACAGGTACTTCAGCCCCCCCTTTCAGTAGTGCAGCCCTCTTTTGGTCAAAACATGTTCTGCAGCCCCCCCTCCAGCAGTGCTGCTTCCTTGTGGACAAAACCGATACTGCAGGCCCCCGATTAGTGCTGCCCTCTTGTTGACAAAACCGGTGCTACAGCTCGCCCTCCCTCCGTTGTGCTGCCTTCTTGTGGACAAAACCGGTACTGCAGCCCCCCCCCCGCCCCCCCCTCCATCCCGCACTAGTGCTGCTTTCGTGTGGACAAAACTGGTACTGCAGCTCCCCCCCCAGGAGTGCTGCTTTTTAGTGGACCAAACAGGTACTGCAGATCTTTCTCCAGTAATGCTGTTTCCTTGTGAAAGAACCGGTATTGCAGCCCCCCCACCAGTAGCACTGCCCCCTTGTGGACAAAATAGGTACTTCAGCCCCCCCTTTCAGTAGTGCAGCCCTCTTTTGGTCAAAACATGTTCTGCAGCCCCCCCTCCAGCAGTGCTGCTTCCTTGTGGACAAAACCGATACTGCAGGCCACCGATTAGTGCTGCCCTCTTGTTGACAAAACCGGTGCTACAGCTCGCCCTCCCTCCGTTGTGCTGCCTTCTTGTGGACAAAACCGGTACTGCAGCCCCCCCCCCCCCCCCCCCCCCCCCCCATCCTGCACTAGTGCTGCTTTCGTGTGGACAAAACTGGTACTGCAGCTCCCCCCCCAGGAGTGCTGTCCCTATGTGGGCAAAACCCGTACTGCAGCCACACCCCCCCGAAGTTCTGACCACTTGTGGACAAAACAGGTACTGCAGCCCGCCCGTTTCACTACTACTGTCCCGTCTTGGACAAAACTGGTACTGGAAACTTTCCACCCCACCCTAGTAGTGCTGCTTTCTCGTGGCCAAAACCGATATTTCAGCCCCCCCTCCCTCAGTAGTGCAGCACCGTTTTGGACAAAACTGGTACTGCAGCCCCCTCCCCTCCTCACTAGTGTTTCCCTTTTGTAGACAAAAACGTTACTGCACACGCCCCTCCTTCAGCAGTGCTGCCTTCTTGTGGACAAAACTGGTACTGCACCTTCCCCCCCACCAGTAGTGCTGCCCTCTTGTGGACAAAAGTGGTACAGCAGCCTTCCCTAGTAGAGCTGCCACTTTGTGGACAAAACTGGCACCGCAGCCCCACCCAAGGAGTGCTGCTTTATAGTGGACAAAATAGTTATTGCAGCTCTTCCCCCAGTAGTGCTGCTTCCTTGTGGAAGAACTGGTACTGCGGCTGCCCCCTGCACCAGTAGTTCTGCACCCTTGTGGAGAAAACCGGCACTGCAGTCCCCCCCTCCTCACTAGTGTTGCTCCCTTGTGAACAAAAACATTACTGCGGACACCCCTCTTTCAGCAGTTGTGCCTCCTTGTGGAGAAAACCATTAATGCAGCCCTCCCACCAGTAGTGCTGTCCCCTTGTGGACAAAAACAGGTACTGCAGCCCCCCCTTCCAGTAGTGCTGCTTCCTTGTGGACCAAACAGGTAATGCAGCCCTCCCCCCAAGTAGTGCTGCCCCCGTGAGAACAAAACTGACACTGCAGCCCTCCTCCTCACTAGTCTTGCCTACTTGTGGACAAAACAGGTAGTGCAGCCCCCTGCTATTGAGCAGTGCTTCTCCCTTGTACACAAAACCGGCACTGTAGCTCCCTGCACCAGTACCGCTGCCTCCTTGTGGACAAAACAGGTACTGCAGCCCACCCCCTCACTAGTGCTGCCCCCTCTTGGACAAAACTGGTACTGGAAACCTTCCACCCCACCCCAGAAGTACTGCTTTCTCGTGGCCAAAACCGGTACTGCAGCCCCCCCTCCCTGATTAGTGCTGTCTTGTTTTGGACAAAACTAGTACTGCAGCCCCACCTTTCAGTAGTGCAGCCCTCTTTTGCACAAAACATGTTCTGCAGCCCCCCCTCCAGTACTGCTGCTTTCTTGTGGACAAAATCGGTACTGCAGCCTCCTCTCCATTAGTGCTGCCCCCTTGTGGACAAACCCTATGGCACAACTTGCCCTCCCTCAGTTGTGCTGCATTCTTCTGGACAAAACTGGTAGTGCAGCCCCCCTCCAGTAAAACTTGTTCCTTCTGGACAAAACCGGTACTGCAGCCCCACCCCCGCAGTGGTGCTGCTTCCTTGTGGACAAAACAGGCACTGCAGCTCCCCCACCAGGAGTGCTGTCCCTGTGTGGACAAAACCCATACTGCAGCCACCCCCCTTCCAGTAGTGCTGCCCCTTTGTGGACAAAACCGTACTGCAGCCCCCTGCACCAGCAGCGCTGCCCCATTGTGGTACAAAATATGTAGTGCAGTCTTCACCCACTCATTAGTGCTGCCTCCTTGTGGAACAAACTGGTGCTTCAGCTCGCCTTCCCTCAGTTGTGCTGCCTTCTTTTAGACAAAACCGGTACTGCAGCACCTCTCCAGTAAAACTCGTTCCTTGTGGACAAAGCCAGTATTGCAGCCCCCCCTCCTCACTAGGGCTGCCCCTTGTATACAATACCGGTATTGCAGACTCTCTGCCCATCAGCAGTGCTGCCCCCTTGTGAAAAAGCTGCTACTGCAGCCTCCCACACCAGTAGAGCTGTCCCCTTGTGATCATAACCTGTACTGCAGCCCCTCCCCCAGTAGTGCTGCCCCCTCTTGGACAAAACCGGTATTGCAACTGTCCCTCCCCCCCCCAGTACTGTTGCCCCCTCATGGACAAAACCAGTACTGCTGCCCCCCCACAGTAGTACTGCTCCCTTGTAGACAAAACAGGTACTGCAGCTCCCCCACCCAGTAGAGCTGACCCCTTGTGGATATAACCGGCACTGCAGCTCGCCCACCCCTCAGTAGGGCTGCTTTTTTGTGGACAAAACTGGCACTAAAGCCCCCCCCCCCCAGTAGTGCTGAACCCTTAAAGACAAAACGGCACTGCCGCCCCCCCATTTTCAGTATTGCTGCCCCTTTTTGGACAAAATTGGTACTGTAGCCCCCACAGTAGTGCTGCCTCTTTGTGGACAAAATCGGTATCGCAGCCACCCCCCCCCCAGAAGTACTGCCTTCTTGTGGACAAAATCGGCGCTGCAGCCCCCCCCACAGTAGTGCTGCCTCCTTGTGGACAAAACTGGTACTGCAGCCCCCCCATTAGAGCTGCCCCCTTGTGGACAAAAGCGGTAATGCAGCACCCCAACCCTCCCTTCAATCGTGCTGCCCCCTTTTGGACAAAACTGGTCCTGCAACTGTTCTTCCCTACCCCAGTAGCACTGCCCAATTGTGGACAAAACCAGTACTGCATCCCCCTTCCCCTAGTGTTGCTGCCCCCTTGTGGACAAAACAGGAACAACAGCTCCCCCACCCAGTGGTGCTGACCCCTTGTGGACAAAACTGTTACTGCTGCCCTCCCCTCCTAGCTAGTGCTGCCGTCTTGTAGACAAAACCTGTACTGCAGCCCCCCCCTTCAACTAGTGCCGCCGCCTTGTGCACAAAACTGGTACTGCGCCCAATCCCCCCCCCCCACTTCAATAGTACTGCCCCCTTTTGGACAAAACTGGTACTGCAGCCCCCTTCCCTCAGTAGTGCTGCCACTTCTTGGACAAATCCGGTACTGCAACCGCTCCCCCCCACCCCAGTAGTTCTGCTCCATTGTGGACTAAACAGGTACTGCCAGCCCCCCCCCTTCCAGTAGTTCTGCCCCCTTTTGGACAAAATTGGTACTGCAGCCCCCCTTCTCTCAGTAGTGCTGCACTCTTGTGGACAAAACCGGTACTGCAGCTCCCCCCCCCCCCACCCAGTAATGCTGTCCTCCTTGTGGACAAAACCGGCACGGCCGCCCCCCCTCACCCCAGGTAGTGCTGCGCTCTTGTAAACAAAATCGGTACTGCTACCCCTACTTTTCAGTAGTGCTGCCCCCTTTCAAGCAATACCAGTACTGCAGCCCCTCCCAGTAGTGCTGCCCCCTTGTGGAAAAAACCGGTATTACAGCCCCCCCCAAAAGTACTGCCTTCTTGTGGACAAAACCAGTACTGCAGCCCCCCCCCCCCCCTCCCAGAGTACTGCTGCTTCATTGTGGATAGAACAGGTATTGCAGCCTCCCCATTACAGCTGCCCCCTTGTGGACAAAACTGGTTCTGCTGCGCCCCCCCCCCCCCTTCAGAAGTGCTGCCCCCTTTATTATGAAACCAGAACTGCAGCCCCCCCGACCCCTTCCACTAGTGTCACCCACTTGTGGACAAAACAGATACTGCAGCCCCTGGAGTCACTGAAAACTAAGGAGCTTCGCAGAGCACTCTGGCACTTGAGTCTTCCTTGTTCGCGTTTTGTATTTTGCAGCGATTTCTCTCTAACAGAGCTGAACTGACATCTACTGCTCACACAGAACACTCTGCAGCTAGGTCTAGCTACTGCCAAAACACGCCTGGGATGTGGACTTTTCTTCTAAACCTTCTGTTTTGTACCATTCTGCTTTCCTTCTTGTAAGAGTCTTATGCACTCTTTCAACTCTGCATAGCGAAAAGTACGGAAGTGTACTTGAAGCTGAGGAGAAAGCGTGCACACGACATAGCATTTCTCCCTTTCCACTGCACACACCAATATCTTCTCTGCATCTCGAAGCTTAGGCACGTGGTAGCAATTTTAGTACGGGAGAAATCCTGAGCATTAGGGAAATTCAGCAGGCAAAAACTCATTGTAAGGCACAGGGCCCTTAACACAATCTGGCGTTTATTTCTCTGATATATGATGTTGAATTTAGCACTTTTGTAATGTCTGTTTGGAGGAGGTGTTTGGCACTCAAAGAACAGCCAGGCTTCTCAGTGATGGCACCTTTAGTCTGGGAGAAAAGCAGTTCAATATGGAATTTTACAGGGAGAAGCCCAGTCTCAATCCCAGCGCCCTGGACACAAACTCAGGTTTATTTCTCAGTGAAATAAAACTCAGTTCACCACTTCGGCAATGTCTATCAAGAGAAGGCTTTTGGCACTCAAAGAACAACCAGGCTTCAAAATGGTGGCATTTTAGTCTGGGAGAAATTCTGATCCTTAGGGAAATTTAGCAGGCAGAAAGCCAGTGTGAGGCACAGAGCCCTGGACACAAACAGGAACCCTTTACCCTTTGAAAAGAAACATACCCTCCCAGTTTCCTCATAACTTTTGGAGGAAGTGTTTGTTACTGCACTTGTAACCAGGGTTCTAAGTGGTGGCATTTTTAGTCTGGGAGAAATCCTGAACCATAGGGAAATTTAACAGGCAGAATCCAAATCTCTGTCCCAGGGCCTTGGGCAAAAAACAGGGGCTGGTTTCACTGTACAATAAAGCTCACTTCATCACTTTTGCAATGTTTTTTAGAGGAGGCTTTGGGCGCTCAAAGAACAACCAGGCTTCTAAGTGCTGGCATCTTTAGTCTGCAAGAAATCCTGATCCATATGGAAATTTTACAAGGAGAAGCCCAGTCATAGTCGCAGGGCCCTGGACACAAACTGAGTTTTGTTTCTCAGTAAAATGAAGCTGAATTCACCACTTATGTAATTTCAATTTAGAAGAGGTGTTTGGCACTCAAAGAACAGCCAGGCTTCTAAGTGGTGGCATTTTTAGTCTGGAAGAAAAGAGGCTCAACATGAAATTTTAGCAAGGAGATGCCCAGTCTCAGTCCCAGGGCCCTGGACACAAACTCAGATTTCTTTCTCAGTGAAATAAAGCTCAACTCACCACGTTTGTAATGTCTATTTACAGGAGGCTTTTGCAACTCCAAGAACAACCAGGCTTCTCACTGGTGGCATCTTTATTCTGCAAGAAATCCTGATCCATGAGTAACTTTAACAGGCCGAAGCCCAGTTGCAGCCACAGGGCTCTGGACAAAAAAGAGAGGCTTGTTTTCTGTACAATAAACTCACTTCATCACTTTTGTAGTGTCTATTTAGAGGAGGCTTTTGGCACTCAAAAATAACCAGGCTTCTAAGTGGTGGCATCTATAGTTGGAAATCAATCCTGATCCATGAGGAAATTTTTACAGGCAGAAGCCCAGTCTGTGGTTAGCCAAAAAGCTGCACGGAAGATCACGTGATGTACGCGGAAAATAGGGCCCCCTCCTCTCCATGACGCCAGCCAATCATAATATATTCCGCGGTTATTTAAGTCGCCATTCTCAGAAAATAAATGCATTTCGCCATCCACCCCATGGGTGTCAGTGTGTGATCTGCCCGGCCAGTTTGTAGTTTCGCCGTGGTTTCTCTCCGAACCAAGTCGCCCTGCCTTAAATACAAGGCAACATAGTGGTACCGAAACCCCGGAACGTCCCCTGACCCACGGGTGCGGGCGTTCGGGCAACGGGATTCTCGCTGGAGGAGGGAAACGGCCGGAGTAGCTGGACTGACTTCAGTGGGGAGGACGCTCCCATACCGCCAAGATGGAAGCGCTTGGCAAGGTAGTGGCTGAACTGCGTAAGCAGTGGGGAATTCAATGTAAGCCCAACGATCTTAAATGCGCAGTTATGCGATTGTTGAAGTTGGGTGCTGTTGACTGTCCCGTGGACATCCTGCATCCAGGATGTTGGGAGAAATGTACTATCACCCTTGCGCATGATGTAATCGTGTCTGGTTCTAGCAAATGTCTGAAAAGCTGGGGGAGGGTTACCCACGCTTTGGAAAAGGCTTTGTTAGAACAGGAAACGTGGAAAGCAGCACAGAATTGTTTAAAAATCATGCTGAAAGTGGGGGTGGGGGCTGCCACTCAGACTGCGTTTGGTGATCACGCGGCGGATTCGGGTTTGTCGTCTCGGGCTGACAGTCGCTCGCGGTCTCAGTCTCGGTCTCCGATCCCTACTCCCGATTTAACCACTAAACCACAACACCGGTTAGGTTGCGACGATGTTTGCGAGCCTCCGGGTATCCTTAGTGACATGGGTCCTGAAAATGTTCGGGAAAAAACCACCAACCTATGCACCTGAAAATGGCGACGGGCAAGAAGGAGAAGGGCGGAGCGAGGGGTTTTTTCCCACCATGGCCATGCGCAGTTGTGAACATGAGGGGGAGGGCGCGGCTGAAAAGGGGGAGGAGAACCCGTAGCCCAATCAGGGAGTGCGCCCCAAAACATGTCCTTATAGGACAAAAAGCTCCCCTGCAGAGAGGCGAAGAAGGGGAGGGAAAGAGCCCAACCACGGGAAACTTAGAGGGCGGAGTCTGACCAAAAAGTACCGCAGCCCTGAAAACCCTTACCATTCAACTTCCTCCGATTCAGACAGAGAATACAGGTGGATCCGCGGGTACCATGGGACGAGTGGGGGGCAAGCAAAGGGACAAAAAGCAACGCCCATCTAGCTCAGAATCTAGCTCAGATTCCGATTCAGATAAAGACAATATACCAGCTGCATTTACCAAACTTACCGGTTTGCCTGTGCCAAGCACAAGGAAGCGGGGGCTGTAAAAACCCATGCCACTAACAGACTGGAAAGAGGTTCAGGCTGCATTTGCTGATTTGCCCGAAACAGCGGCACACATATTCCCGGTTAGGAGAATGGATAACAATTTACCGGCATACACTCCAGTAAACCCCAAAGATGTGCAGGCTGTCATCAAAGCCATTAATGTAAAGGGGATAAATTCCGCTATGGTCTCCACCATGATCAATGGCCTTTTCGGCAATGACGACACACTTCCCTTTCATATTAAGCAAACGTGCCGCATGATTTTTGATGGGGCGGGAATGATTGTGTTTAAGCAAGAGTGGGAAAACAATTTAGAGAAAATGCTCGCCAAAGTTAATGGGGATCAACACCCGCTGCACCACTCTAGCCTGCTGCTGCTGATGGATCGCGATACACAAATGGTTAGCCCTCAAGCACAAGCCCAAGGCTTGCGAGCCCCTGAGATTGCAGCCACAACCCGCGTGGCCAGAGAAACCATTCGTACCACCTGCAGGATTGTAGCCAAGCCAGCCCCATGGACAACCATCAGGCAAAGCAAGAGCGAACGCTTCACCGAATTCGTGGACTGTCTCCAAGCAGCCATGGATGTCTCTGACCTGCCATCAGAGGCAAAGGGCCCCGTCCTGGAAGGATGCCTTCGACAGCAGTGCAACCAGCCCACCAAAGAACTCTTATGCTCTGTGCCACCCGGTGCCAGTCTCGTGGCAATGATCAAGCACGTCGTGAGAGAGGAGAACCTCACTCTGGTCCAAGCCGTAGTCGACGCTGCATTGGCTCCGCTTCCAGCCGTGGTTGGCACTGCTGTAGCCGAGGTCATGGCCATCCAAAGTCATCATGGTCACCGTCAACCACCGCCTACAGGTCCTCCACACCCAAGATCAAAAGGACCTTGCTGGGTCTGTGGTAAGAAGGGTCACATCGCCCGAGAGTGCCGGAGCAAGAAGCAGGGAAATAGGCGAGGGAGGGGGCAGACGGGTCGCATGCAGCCTCCTCCCAGTTGGGATGTCCGGCAGCCCAGCTATGTGAACCCCGGGACAGAGCACCTGCCAAACCCACTGCCCCGCAGGGAGGTAACCAACTTCAGGGCCCAGCTAATGTCCAGCCCCATAACCCAGCCGATGCCATCGCAAGAGTCAACTATGCCCACAGCAGCAAGGCAATGCAAAGAACGAGACCCCTGGGTGGCCCTGGCAGTGGAATGCAACGTCCCACCAATTATATGGGGAGTCTGTCGACAGTATTTCTAAAACTCCACGATAAGCCACTGGAAAAACTCCCCGTACCATCCTCAATCAGATGGCCTCGTTATCAGCGTCCCCTTTCTGGTCGACACAGGTGCAGACGTAATGGTCATCCCACAAATGGCCTCCAAGCTGGAAGTTAGAAGATGCCTCAACCGTAGGAGGAGTTGGAAAAATCTCCATCGCCCAAAAAAGTGTCGAGCTAATAGCAATTACTTTACATACCAAGAGGGCCTGAAAAGACCATCGAACTTTATGTTTATGTCCTGTCAAATGTCCCACCTCTGCTGGGGCGAGATGCCCTATCTCAACTAAGGTGCAGGGTGACAAATTTACCATAAGGGCCACTGCAGGGTATCCACAACTCCCAATTCGACTGACGTGGAAATCATCAGATCCTGTGTACGTAGAGCAGTGCCCATACCAGAGCCTCCAATGTCCATCCTCCATCAACTGGTCCAATGAGAATTAGAAAAGGGATACATCGAACCATCTGTTTCTCTGTGGAACACACCAGTGTTTGTAATACCCAAACGCAGTGGCAAAGGCTTTCGCTTGCTTCATGACTTGTGAGTTGTCAACAAGAAAATTCAACCGATGGGCACCATGCAGACAAGACTACCCAGCAACTCCTTTATCCCAACAGACCAGCCCTGCGCAGTAATCGACATCAAGGACTGCTTCTTTTCAATACCCCTGCACGAGCAAGACAAAGAACGGTTTGCCTTTTCCATCGTGTTTCTCAATGGGCAACAACCCAATCTTTGATTCCAGTGGAAGGTCCTTCCCCAAGGAATGGTAAACTCTCCCACCATCTGTCAAATTGTTGTAAGTCGAGCCCTAGTGCCAGTCTGGTCAGCAAATCCCGAAGCCACTGTCATCCAGTATATGGACGACATCCTGATAGCGGCTCCCTCACCTGGCCAAGTGGACAGTCTTGTGACAGCAGCTTCTGAGGTCCTGAAAGCCAATGGCTTCGAAATAGCTGAAGCTAAAATAAAGAAAGGTCCTTCAGTCACATTTTTAGGTGTGAAAATTAACGGCTCCTATGTATCACCTCCCACAATCAAGATCCGTTGCGACATCAATACGCTACACGACGCACAGCAAGTAGTAGGGTCACTACAGTGGTTGTGCAACATCGTCCTTATTCCACCAGAGGTCATGTCCCAGCTGTATGACCTCCTCAAAGGCAAGCATCCATGGGGGCAAAAAACCATCTCAGAAGAAGCCGCTCACTCACTTGACTACATCGAACAACAGTTGTCCACTGCAATCCTTTCCAGGTGGAACCCAAGCCTGTCACTAGATTTGTATGTGCACTTCACAAAAGAAGGGGGAGTCGGAGTGTTAGCACAAGGACCTCCTGACCTAGCCAAACCAGTACAATGGGTAGCCCTAGGGAGACTGTCGCGAGCCTTTACCCCAGGAGAGGAATGCCTCAGGAACCTAATCATGAAAGGCAGAAAACTTGCTTTGAATCACCTAGGTTTCGAACCTGCAAAAATATACTTACCCTTTCAGAAGCAGATCCTGTCATCATCTGTGACAATCTCAGAGTGCCTTGCCCTAGCTCTGTTCGGTTTCACAGGAGAGCTGTGCTACGCTGCAAAGCCCCCATGGACTCAATTGCTGGCCATAGTGGACATCGACCTCCCACAGAAGGTCAGGAACCGACCCCTGCCAGGCCCAACTGTATTTACCGATGCGTCCTCAACAACTTCCACTGCAGCAGCTGTGTGGCAAGAACGAGACCAATGGCAGTGTGTTAAGAAAAGAGACGAATCTCTGTCAGTGCAGCTACTAGAAGCCTCAGCAGTAGTGCTGGCATGCAACCTGTTTCAGACTGAACATTTCAACATTGTCACCGATTCCCTGTTTGTCGCAAAGCTGTGCCAAGCAATGTCCAATCCAGGCGTTTCCACCTCACCCGCTGCCATAATGATTGAAGAGGCACTTTACTCTCGTCAAGGCACTGTGTCAGTCGTGCATGTCCAGAGTCATAACCCAGTTAAAGGGTTCTATCAAACAGGCAACGACAAAGCTGATGCAGCAGCAAAAGGCCTATGGACTTTGCAAGAAGCGCGCCAATTACATGAATCTCTTCACATAGGAGCGAAGGCCCTAGCCAAGCAGTGCAGCATTTCGGTATCAGATGCCAAGCACATAGTAGCCACTTGTCCACACTGTCAAAAGTCACCCCTATGGTCCTGTGGCGTCAGTCCCAGAGGCCTAAAGGCCTCAGAGATCTGGCAAACAGACTTCACTCTATGCCAGCTGCTGAAGCCCAGAGTGTGGCTTGCTGTAACAGTCAACATGTACAGCAGCATCATTATAGCGACTCAACATGCCAAAGCTAACTCCAAAGCCACCATTCAACATTGGTTAACAGCCATGGCTTGGCTTGGTATCCCGAAACAAATAAAAACAGACAATGGGACAAACTTTAAGTCAGTTCAGGAATTCACAACCAAATGGGGCATCACCTTAAAGCAGGGCATCCCATACAATAGCACAGGACAGGTTATAGTGGAAAGGGCCAATCAAACCCTAAAGGCTAAGCTAGAAACTCTGGCTAAGGCAGAAGGGTTCACTAATGCCATTCCCCCACCTGACCAACCACGCCTATTAACAACTGCCATACTCGCGTTAAATCAGTTTCCCAGAGGGGACCAAAACCAAGCCCTTTCTCAAAAACATTGGGCCGTAGAAGCCGTCAGAGTGGGTCCACCAGTGAGCATCAAAAATGAATTAGGGGAATGGGAGACAGGTTGGAAGCTAGTTGTAACAGGTAGAGGGTATGCAGCGGTAGAAAAAGATAACGTCACTAAGTGGTGTCCTCTAAAATCCATAAAACCCGTGCTGCCCAAAACTAATGAAACCTCTGAGTTTCTTTTAACAGGCTTGCCGCTGTGACCTACTTTTGTGCTCCAGTACTTTTCTGCTGTTAAGCCTGCCTTATGCCATCCAAGTGGAAGCAAGCAACTACCCCTACCGGCCCTACGTCTGGACACTTCGCAACCTGCTTACAGGTACAATCATCGGACACTCCAAAACCAATGCGCCCAGCTGTACCATACGTGCAGTTGACATCACTAACAGAAAACTAAGCGGTTTGTACCCAATTAGCCAAGGATTGTACTGGTGTCCCAGTGTTAACCCTTGAAAAAGTTACTGCACCTACCCAGGCTATTGGTTCTGCGGGTATTGGGGCTATGAAACCATCGTAACAGGTAACCGGTGGAAACCACCTAAAAAGGACGACATTTTAGAAGTCACTCACTGGCCAAAAGGCTGTGTACCAACCACATTTAAACACGGTACTAAACCCGGCAATTGCTCTCACCTTACAGTTACCATTTTACAACCCCAACACCCAAGCTGGACTCTAGGCAGAACATGGTCAGTGTTCGAATACATGGGCTCGTCCTATCCAGACCGAGGCACAGTTGTGCAAATTGCCAAAACCTCTATGCCAACAATATATACCGCAATAGGGCCTGATAGAGCCATAGCTTTAAGGAAAATTCTAACAACTACCTCTGCAACACCCAAATTAACAGCAACTATCCCTATACCTAAGGGCAATCTGTCGCCTTTTAGTGTAACACCTGAAGCGCCTACAGACAACTTGTTTACCCGAATGCTGTATGCTGCATTTGTATCCCTAAACGCCTCACGCCCAGACCTTACCAAGTCCTGTTATGATGCCAAACCACCTTTTTACGAAGGCGTAGGTCTCACCACACAATTTACTTACTCCAAGGAGAGCAGCCCTACACAATGTAAATGGGACACTCCTCGTAAAGGAGTTACTTTAGAAAAGGTGTCTGGCCAAGGAATCTGTATAGGCAATCAAAACCTAGTAAGCCGAAACAGACAGCTCTGTAATCTCTCAATCACTCTCGCTAAGCAGCACCTATGGGCCGTTCCAGCAGTCCCAGGTGTGTGGGCTTGTTACTCCACAGGCATCACCCCGTGTGTCTCCATTAAACACTTTGACGAAACTAACGATTTCTATGTGCAAGCCATTGTCGTTCCCAGGATCCTGTACCACTCGGACCACAAAGTGTTCTTCCACTTCAAAGAAAGTCTCCATCGGCAGAAACGGGAACCAATAACTGCCATAAGCCTCGCAGTGCTCCTCAGCCTAGGAGCGACAGGTACAGCGACAGGTGTCTCAGCACTAGTGTCGCAAAAGCAAAACCTAATGCAGCTGCAAAGGACTATAGATGAAGACCTACTCAAAATCCAGAAAAACATTCTAAGATTAGAAGAGTCCCTGTTCTCCTTGTCATAGATGGTAATGCAGAACAGGTGAGGTTTAGATCTTCTGCTAATGCAGCAAGGAGGCCTGTGCGTTGCTCTGAACGAAGAGTGCTGTACTTATGTAAACTATTCCGGGACAATCAGAAAATCCATGGCAGAACTTAAAGACAGGCTCCAACGCCGCAGTCAGGAGCTGCAGCAACAAAATTGGTTTAGTTCCCTTTTAGGCCAACACCCTTGGGTTACTGCTCTTGTGTCCACCCTGATGGGACCAGTTATAGTTATCATTTTTGCGATAATGTTTGGTCCTTGTCTTCTTAATAAAATAGTTCAGTTTGTTAAAGCCCGTTTAAGTAAAATCGATATTATGCTTCTAGAGCAAAGGCAGTTAACTTAAAGCATTTTAGTCGCTTATTTTATTTGCCAGTTTAACAAGTTATGCAACCCAGTTGCAACCACCATTAACGTTTAACATAGTTTATGCTTTACTACTAACACGTTCGTAAGTTTCTACTAACACAAATCTAACACAGTTATAAAACTTAATGACTCATGGAGAGTGGGGAAATGTAGCCAGCCAAAAGCCGCATGGAAGATCACGTGATGTACGCCGAAAATAGGGCCCCCTCCTCTCCATGACGCCAGCCAATCGCATTGTATTCTGCGGTCACCTAAGCCGTGCTTTCAGAAAATAAATACATTTCGCCATCCACCCCATGGGTGTCAGTGAGTGATTTGCCCGGCCAGTTTGTTGTTTCGCTGTGGTTTTTTTCCAAACCAGGTCGCCCTGCCTTTACCCCAAAAGGCAACAGATTTGATACTAGAAATAGACAAAAGTTTAAACCCAGCTCAATTTCTATATGGGGAACCAAAAAGTGATTTGGTACATGATTGTTTAGAAATTATCCAATACCAAACAAAGATTCAAGAAGATCTGGCAGAACAGGCCCTCTTGATAGGGAAAAAAATACATGTTGATGGTTCCTCCAGATGTTTACAAGGAAAAAGGATGTCAGGATATGCTTTAATTAACGGAAAAAAAATGCAAACTATTGAAAAAGGAAAACTACCTTCCAATTGGTCAGCTCAAACCTGTGAGTTATATGCTCTAAAAAGAGCATTGGAACATTTAAAACATAAAAAGGGAACCATATATACTGACTCAAGGTATGTTTTTGGAGTAGAACACACTTTTGAGAAAAATTTGGGAAGAAAGGGGGTTACTTAATTCAAAAGGAAAGGGATTAATACATGAGGGCCTCATTTTGGAATTTTTAGAGGCATTGAAACTGCCTAAGGAAATAGCTGTGGTACATATCAAGGGACATCAAAAGGGAATTATTCCAGAAATAAGGGGAAATAACTTGGCAGATCAAGAAGCTAAAGATGCAGCAGAAAATGGGGCTGAGAAAGTCATGCTAATTTTGATCCAGAAAGGGAAGAATTAGCAATTCCAAAATTTAGTGAAGCTGAAGAAAAATAATTAATAGGATAAGGGGAAAGTCAGACGCATTTGGGAAATGGAAGCTTCCTGATGCCAGGCAATTACTTAATAAGGCGCTTACTAGAAAATATTAGAGAATATACATCAAAAGACTCATTGGGGTACTCAAGCTCTGTGTGATCACTTCCTGAGGAATTATGGGTGTATTGGGATTTTTGGATTGGCAAAACAAGTAACTGAAAGATGTATAATCTGTCAAAAGGTAAATGAAAAGGTAATGAGAAAAACAACCCTTGGCGGCCATGAATTAGCTCTCCAACCATTTCAAAGTATTCAAGTCGACTTCACTGAACTTCCCCAAGTACAAAGATGGAAGTTTTTATTAGTAATAACAGATCATCTAACTCATTGGGTGGAAGCTGTTCCCACTGTCAGAGCCACAGTTAATGTGGTCTGTAAAACCCTTTTAGAAAAAATTATTCCCAGGTATGGAATGGTTAATAGAATAGACTCAGACACAGGAACACATTTTACATCAAAAGTCCTACAGCAGATAATTCAAACTTTGGGAATAAAGTGGGAATTACACACACCATGGCATCCACAAAGTTCGGACTGGGTAGAAAGGATGAACCAGACTTTAAAAAGAACTCTAACAAAATTAATGATTGAAACCCAGATGTCCTGGGTGAAATGTTTACCTTTGGCTCTATTGAGGATGCAAACACAACCCAGGTCTGACCTAGGAGTGTCACCTTATGAAATGATGTTTGGGTTACTCTTTTTGACCACCCAACATGAAACTGCCACTTATGAATTAGGGAAAAAGAGTATTAGAGGATATATCAACACAATGGCAACAACCCTTAAAAATTTGCAATTAAAAGGAATAATCCCTCAAACCACACCTTTAGATTTAAAATCCACAATATCCAGCCAGGGGAATGGGTACTGGTAAAGACATGGAAAGAACAATCTTTAACCCCACAATGGGAAGGTCCTTTTCAGGTACTGCTGACAACTGAAGCCACTGGGACAGGGAACACGGGTGGATCCATGGCAGCAGAATCAAAGGAGCTGTGGAGAAACCTAAAGAGTGGAATATAACATCTGAACCTGGTGACACTAAATTGACTCTTCAGAGAGGACCAGTTGATGACAAACAGGGAGGACCCAAATGACAACTTCCATCAATGCCACACAGTATATCCTGTCTGACTCACTCTAAACACTGAACAAACTCACTGGATTAAGTATAAAAGATCTAAATTATAAAACTGATATTGTATAACATACAATTAGCAGTCTCATTATAAGAAGTTCTGAATACCAAATCTTGTCCCTATCCAGATAAAATTAAGAACCACTAAAATAGTAACTTTATTTCGTGGATGTGAGTTACTAATACCTGTTGACAGGGAAATACCTGAGCTGGGGAAACAGTAAGAATCTGCAGCTAAGCAGTGTCAAAACCAGCAAGTGACAAGGAAATAGAGGGCAAGACCAGACTGGCCTCTGTATCTGCCACTGAGAAGATCACAACACCTGCTGTGGGCTGCAACCCCACAGGCATGGGAGGTGGAGGTATAAGCCACACCAGACCTCTGTTATTCCTTTTTCTGTCCATCATTTTTGCCTTTTCCCCATCGGGAGGTTGGCAGGGCCATGTTACAGATGCTGCTGGAAGCTGCACATGGAGAGACACTGAGGCTCTTTCCTTATTACACACACCCATGTCAACAGCCACTGTTATAACCCATCCAAATTAAGAACTTGTGAACACAATGGAAAAAATATTGGATTGCAGAAAACCTTGGAATAAGCGATGACAAATTGGAAAATGCACGTCCAAAAGAGAGAAATGGATTTGTTTTACATATATCATTAACAGTAGGGCTCAAGATTTGGTGAAAGAACAATTAATAAATATAAAAGGAAAAATAGCACCACAACCTAAAATTGTACCAATTTCACTTCAACATTTATATGCAAATCTTGAAAAGCAACTGGAAGGAGAGACAGATATCTCAAGACTGGGAAAGAACCAATTTGTTGAACTAGGAGAAAAGATAAGTAAAAAGCTTAATGTAACTAACTGCTGGGTCTGTGGGGGGCTCTCCTGTCAGAAGAATGGCCATGGAAAGGCAGCAGCTCAGGTCCAATTGAACTCCTTAAGTGGAACCAGACAAATCCCAAGGGGGGAAGATGACCAGAAGGGTGGATTTTAAGTTCAACAGTGATAGGGGAAGAATGTCTCTGGTGCACTGAAAAAAAAATTTTCATCAAGATGTAGGAAATTGCTCCTTGTAATAGAATACAAAGTGAGTAATAGAACAGGGACCATGGTGGATCCCAGAGGAACCAACCCAGTTTGGACCCAGGGAAAAACAAAACGGGAAAAGTGTGCATATAATGACAGAATTAGACTTTGGCACATGTAATGATACAAGGCAAAAATCCTTACTATGGAATCCCAGAAATATCCAATTTTGGGGAAAATATATTCAACAACAAACAAAGGAAAAAAAAAATAAATTACTGGAAAGTGCACCTGTACGGCTTAGTTTGGATATGTGGGAAAAGACCATAATACCCTGAACTCCCTTCCCAGTAGAGGTGTTGTACTCTGGGAATTATACAGCATGATTTTTTTCTTTTAGGCAGGACCAAAGGGAGAACCAATTAGGAATGTCAGTTTTCTGAGACATAAAAGAAACAAAAGGGATTGATGGGAGGTTTCCAAAGTTGGGGACTGAAAGAATAGCCCCCTGAAGACATAATTGAAACATATGGGCACAAGAGGGAGCTGGGAATACTGAACTCCAATTTAATGTTAAATCACATTATAAGGCTCCAGGCAGGGGTAGAGAAAATAACAAACAAACTGGTCCAGCAATGGAATTAATAGAGAACCAACAAAGTCAAACAAGGGCTGCAGTGTATCACAGCCGACTGGCTTTAGATTACTTGTTGGCAGAAGAAGGAGTGTGTGTATGTGGAAAATTTAATATATCAATTGTTGTTTGAAGTAGATGACAATGGGATGCTGTAACTGGATATAGTCATGTATCAGAAAAACAGCTCATGTACCAGTACAAAAATGGGAATCAATGCTAAACACTAGCTGGTGGGACACTGTATTGGGAATTGAATGGTGGAAGCAGTTGGGCTTCTTCCTTTTCTGTGCTACAGCTGGCTTGATCTTTCTTCCTTGTCTAATCCCCTGCTTTATTTGGCTGATCCCCAGCCTGGTTCAAGGCAGGCAAGCTGTAACAATGCCTGTGGACCCAAAATTGGCCACACCTAGAATAACACAAAAGATCATGATGTTAAAGGAACAAAAAGGTGTAAAAGACCCCTTGAAGGAAGCAAAAACTATCTATGAGGAAAACAAGAAAAACTGGAGACTAGAAAACAAGGAATATTGCTCAAGACAAATGACATGTAAAAATACAGACGGGGGTATTGTTAT
>NW_027636016.1:0-83317 GCF_903797595.1 Erithacus rubecula | reverse complement strand
TTTCTCAATGTTTGGATGTTTCCCTGCCTAGTGCCTTTCGGGTGATTTTAAGTAGTCTGTTGTACAGTTCAACTTTCCTGGCAGCTGGTGTGTGATAAGGGATATGATCTATTTATTCAATATCCTGGTTTTTGGCTGAGGTGTTTCTAAGGCTGTTCTTGAAATGGGTCCTGTTGTCTGACGATTCTCTCAGGGGTGCTGTGTCTTTATAGGACTTGCTTTTTTGGGCTTCAGACGGTGTTTTGAGTAGTAGTGTGAGGTACAGGGTGGGTTTCTAATGATCTAGTGGTGGCTTCTACATTGTGATCACGTAGCACTTGCCTTGGGGGGTTTGAGGCAGTGTGATGTAGTTCATTTGCTGGGCTTCTTTATACTTATATTTGGAATACTTGCCCCCCATATTAGAGAGGCTTATGGCTTGGCTTGCTTGATTTTAGCACAGTCTTACAGTTATGGATAACTTGAGAAATGCAATTTATAGTTAAATCTGCTTTTCAGTTTTGTGCCTACTTATAGGTGGCATTTTGCCTTGATGGCTTGAGGCAGTATGACCCTATTGAGCTAGGAACAACTCTCCCTTATGTTGCTAATTTAAATTTATTGGTGACATCTCTATTTTTGCAGCTCGATCTACTTGCTCCTTGTTTTAGTGTTCTTTATTAGCCTGACTTTTGGGCACGTGGCTGTCTACATGATGGACATTTACAGAGAGTTTGTCTGAGTGGCAATGTTTTTCCATTCATCAGCAGCCTCAATTGGTTTTCCTTTATGTTGCTAGCTGGCCTTTTTTACCTTTCTAGCTAACTCCACAGAGCATTGGTTACTATTTATGATTCAGTATAAAGGTAGAGCTTTGGCCAGTTCTCTCTTTCAGCAGTGTCCAGGGCCAGCTGAATGGCTTTGAGTTCAGCAAGTGCACTTGATTCACCTTCTCCTTCAGTAGCTTGTGTGACTCGTCGTGTGGGGCTCCCTGCGGCCACTTTCCACTTCTGGTTCATCTCAACCATGAGACAGAAACTGTCAGTGACAAGAGCACAGCGTGTTTCTTGTGCTGGTAGTTGGTTGTATGGTGGAGCTTTTTAGCCTGGGTTACTTGTTTCTGCTCCTTTTTGTTAGTGAGACTAAAGTTTTTATCTTGTGGCCGGTTTGAACTGTTTTTAAAATTTCAGGGTGATTTGTGTTTCTAATCCGGCCGTGCTGTGTGATGAGAGCAATCCATGGGCTCCATGTGGTGTGGGTGGCGTGGTGGGTAGAGGAGCCTTTTCTTTAAACATCCACCCCAGCACCAGGAGTCAGGGTGCCAGGAGGAGTTGTGCTTTTGTGATAATTTCTTTTGAGATGGCTTGAACTTTCTTATTATAGGCGGATAAGATTTTGTTGGGTTTTTGGGGTTTTTTTGGTGAGTGTAGTTTGCTTCAGACTTTCTGTAACTTTGACTCTAGAATTCTAGTGCTCGGCCTCGAGTCTCCCCAGGCACCTTCTGCTAAAGGCTCCAGGACAAGCCATTGTTCTTGGCTGCAGAGTAAAGCACATTCCTCACCTCTGGTCCTGTCCTGACTGGGCCAAGGGCACTGCATGAGCGATTTTCTGCTTGGTCTGGGTGAAGGTTTTTTGCTGTTCAGGGCCACAGCTGGAATTGTTCTTCTTAGGTTGACCAGGTAGAGAGGGCTCACAATGTGGCTGCACTCAGGAATGCATTCTCTACAAACCTATGGCCCCTAGGAAAGCTTGTGTTTCCTTCTTGCTGCTTGGTGGAGACACTGTGATGATCTCATTGATCATTTCAGTGGGGATCTGGCTCTGTCCATCTTGCCACTCTACTCCCAGGAACTGGATCTCTCAGGCAGGTCCCTTGACTTTGCTCTTCTCGATGGGCAAACCTCCTTCCAGCAGAATCTGGATGATCCTCTCTCCTTTCTCAAATACTTTTATTGCCGTGTTCCTCCACACAATGATGTTATTGATGTATTGCAGATGTTTTGGAGCTTTACCCTTTTCCAGTGCAGCCTGGATCAGCCCGTGGCAGATGGTGGGGCTGTGTTTCCACCCCTGGGGCAGTCGGTTCCAGGTGTGCTGCACGTCCCTCCAGGTGAAAGCAAACTGAGGCCTGCACTCTGCTGCCAAAGGAATGGAGAAAAATGCATTGGCAATGTCAATGGTGCCACTTTGCTGCCTTGGGCTCCAGCTCCTCCTGGAGATCCAGCGTGTCCGGCACGGCAGCGCTCAGCACTGGAGAATCAACGACTGGGAGAGAGAGGGGGTCTACTGACTGCTGATCAGAATCCAAATTTACTCTCAGCTACATGTGCTTATATACCAGTTTTAGGAAAGCTGGTAATTTTTTACCACATTGATTGGGTTAAACATCACACAGACAAGCTTACACATTTTTCAACATTTCTATTTGATTCATTCTTCTTTCCTGTCACCAGTCTTGATCCAATCTTCATGGAGTCTTCAAAGCTCTGTTTGCTCTTGCCAAGGCATCTTGGTTATCAAGCTGCTTATGCTAATTAAATCCACAGGACTCTGTCTTACTTGTCACAGTGGAATCACTTCATTCAAGGCACAATAGCCTACAGTCAATTTCTATTGTCTGTCAGACTTGCCCACAGGCAAACTGGGGCTGTTGAAGGGTGAGTGGGTTTTACTGAGCACCCTTTGACTTTCTAGCCAAAATTTTATGGGTGGGGATAATGGCATCTTGATTCATCTGGTACTGCTGGCTGTGTGCTGTTGAGGTGGCACTTGGTACTTGTTGCACTTTCACCTTCAGGAACCTCCTGTAGATGGGTTTTCTGATAGTCCAGGCAAGGTGTTTAATTTCTCAATGCCCTCTGCCTCTACAGCAGCTATTCCAAAAGCCCACCTGAGTCCCTGTGGGTCTTTGTAATAGCCATTCCAGAGGAAGAGTATGCCCAGAATTCATGGAGCCTCTGGGTTCAGTCACACTGGGATGTTTCTGCCACCCCTTCCCAGTCAGGCTCATTTCAGCCTCCAGCAGAGTCAATTCCTGTGATCCCCCATCACCCCAGCAATGGAAACAGGTTCTGCCCCCACATGTCCCAGTGGCATTAGGGTACACTGTGCACCAGGATCAACTAAAGGCTCTGATGTGCCAGGCCATTGGATCTACTCCATCCAAAAGACCTGGCTGTCCTGTGCCTCTCCCTGGCTAGAGGCAGGGCCCCTCTAACCCTGGTTATCATTTCCTTCCTGGGCATACATACTAGAGGTTCTTTTAAGAGGATCCCACAGGTCATCTTCCTTTCTGCAATACCTGGCAGCTTGGTCATGGGAGGTTGAGGCTGCCTTCACTTGAGTGGAACTCCCTCTCTTAGTGCTTCCCTCCCTGAGTTGATGCACCCGTGCTGCCAGCACAGAAGTGGGTTTCTCATTTTGCCTTTTCATGATTTCCCCATGGTTGTGCAAAAAGAACCACAGGTCAGCTCATGGGGTGTCCCCTCTCTCCCTAGCTGGGGGATGTTGGGCTCTGTCTTTGGGGCCTGTGACTGGCACTGATGCTGCACTGATCTTCCTCACCTCTTCCCTTATCTCCCTCATCTCTTCCTTAAACTCCTCTTTGAGCTCCTTAACCACAGCAGAGACATGAGCCTGCCTCGGGCCATTGATCACACTCTCATAATTTCTGAGCTTGTTGGTGACAGAACCCACTGTCTCTGGGTTGTTATCAGCATTAATTGTCACAGTAAAGGTGCATTTGGATGGCCCCAGGTTTGCCAGATTGCACAACATCTGCCCTGTGCACCTGACCTTGTCAGGGTCATTGTCCTGCTGCCCCCTGCCAGCTGCCTGGGCCCCTCTCATGCCTGTCCCACATCCCTGGGGCTCCTGTCCCTGCTGCTCCCCAACACCTTCACTCCCCCCATCAAAGCCCCACTCAGCCTCTGCACTGTGACCTCTGGAAAGAAAGAAAGGATGAGAGAAAGGAAGTGTTGTCAATTGACCCTGGCTGTATTTCAATCACTGATCAAAGCTGCTCTCTCACTCCCCTCCAGAGATGGACAGGAGAGAGAAAACAGAATGAAGGTTTCATAGGTTGTGATAGGGACTGGGACTGATTACTCAGCAAATGCCATCATGGG
This sequence comes from Erithacus rubecula, assembly GCF_903797595.1. Lineage (NCBI taxonomy): Eukaryota > Metazoa > Chordata > Aves > Passeriformes > Muscicapidae > Erithacus > Erithacus rubecula. The sequence continues at coordinate 79,211 of NW_027636016.1, read as the reverse complement.
AAAGACAGGTTCATAATTAGAGATACTAATTGAATATCTTGATCTCCTAATCAGAACAGGATAGTGAGTAGTAAAATAAAGCTTAAAAAACACCTTCTGCCCATCTCTCCCTCCTTCTCAGCTCTACCTCCTGCCCCAGTGAGTGCAGGGATACAGGGAATGGGGGTTCTGCTCAGTTCATGTGTTGTTTCTCCTGCTGCTCGGGGAGAGGAGTCGTTCCCCTGCTGCACCAAGGGGTCCCTCCCAGAGACGCTTCTCCATGAACTTGTCCAAGGTGAGTTCATCTCACAGGCAGCAGTTCTTCACAAACTGCTGCAGCGTGGGTCACACTTGCATGGGCTCACAAGTCCTGCCAGGACCCTGCTCCAGCGTGGGCTCCTCTCTGCACGGGTTTGCAGGTCCCTGCCAGGTCCCTGCTCCAGCACAGGTTTCTCATGGGGTCCCAGTCTCCTCTCAGGCATCCCCCTGCTCCGGCACGGGCTCCTCCAGGCGCTGCAGGTGCATCTCTGCACTCCGTGCCCTCCATGGGCTGCAGGGGCCCGGCTGCCTCAGCACAGACTGCACCATGGAATGTCAGGGCAATCAGCTCCAGCCCCTGGAGCAGCTCCTGCCCCTCCTCCTGCCCTGCCCTGCCTGTGTGCACACTTGTTCCTCTCTCATGTTCTCACCCTGCCCTTCCCTGGCCACAGTTACAACTACACAATAATCGATTTTCTTTTTCTTCATTCTGTTATCCCAAAGGTGTTTACCACCATTTCTAACTGGCCCAGCCTTGGCCAGCTCTGGTCCCTCCTGGAGCTGGCTGGTGCTGACTCTGCAGGACATGGAGGAGCAGCTGCTTCCAGCAGCCTCTCACAGAAGGGGCTCCTGGAGCCCCCCCTGTACCAAAGCCTGGCCATGCAAACCTAGTATACATGTGGAAGGGTTTTTATTACCATTATTAATTCTTATTATTTCTATTATATCTATTATGTCTAATAATATTACAGTTTTTATGTTGTTAATATTATAATTATTGCAGGTAGTTTTAATCTTTTGGACTCTTTATTAATTATGGCTATAGCAGAATGAAAAACAAAATTTTTAATTGTAAGTGGAACTTAGAATTTTGTCTGCTGCTTGCCCTGCCCTGTTGTGTGTCACTGCTGTGTCTGAAGTCGCTGTTGCCAGAGCTCCCCATTTCCTTGGTTTGGGAAATTGGATGGCATTGCTCACATGTCAGAAAGAGAGGGCTCATTCCAATCCAATGCATTGCCTGAGCTCTTCTAATCCCAGTGCTCATAGCTTGTTTTCTAACCTTGTTGGATTTCTCACCTTCTGTTCATATTTGTGATTTTATACCAAAATGTTCTCGGATGTGATTTTGCAGGATTCTGTAATCAGCTGTCTGTTTTGCTCTTGGATTTCTTAATGGTGTGTCAGAACTGAATGCAGCATTTCGGGTGGGAGCCGTTCAGTCTGAGCTCGGATTCTCTGCGATTGTCAGCAGCAGCTGGTTTTGCCCATGCAGGCAGAGATAGCAGAGATTGCATGCAGTGAATCCTGTGGCTGGTTGCGGCACCCGCAGCGGGCGGTGAGCACGGGCAGCTGCCGGGATCTTTGGGGCTCGGAGGAGCCGCAGGCGGGCGCTGCGAGCGGCTCCTCTGGGGCAGGATTTTGTCCCGGTGCGGGGCAATTGCCGCGGGCTGGGCGGGCTGGGGCCGCTGCCGAGCGCCGCCGCCTTTCCCCGGGAGCCCCCGGGCAGAGCTCTGTGCTCGGGGCCAAGGGCCGGGCGCCCGCTCGGCGGCTCCGAGCCGGCAGAGTTTTGGGGGTGCCGCTGTTGGGCCGGCACAGCCCCGGCGCTGGGCCGGGGGATGCGTGGGACCCTCCCGCGCTGGGGTTGGGCTGCCCGGCTCAGGCGCTGCATTGTCAGCCCGGAGCCGCCTGGCGATCGCCCGGCACCGGCGGGGCTGGGGCTCGGCACAGCGGAGAAGGGCGGCACCGGAGCCGGGGGACCCTCTGCGGCCTGCGGGGGACAACGGCCCCATAAGGGGGACCCCCGGCACCCTGGAACGGGGAGCCCGGACTGGGGAACCCCGGCAGCCTGGAGATGTTGGGACCATGGACAAGGGAGACCCAGGGTGTGAAAAACACGGTTCACTGTTTGGGGAGAATTAAAAGGTTTAATAAGAAGAAAATAAGAGACATACATACAGCAAAGGGTTCAAATGGCCGGGTGCTTGGCATGCTGCCCAGAGCACACCGCTGCTTCGGGAACACACCTTTAAATACGTTTTACAATCCATCCCTTTGTTACATATTCATAGACCTTCATGCATAGTCAGCTGTTTCTGGGAACTGTTTAGCATGGCCACTCCTTGGGTCCGCCTTTTTAGAGCATGCGTGTTTCTTGGCTTGTGGTTTTATTCTTCTCCTTCTCCCTTTTAATTTGGGTGGTGGTCCCAGCCGGTGAGTGTTGATAATTGTCTTGTCAGCTGCAGGGTCCCCATCACATGTTCACGGGCTGTTATCTTTGACTAAGCGGGTAGTTTAAGCATACTATCTCTAAAAAACTTATGTCTGACTTTTACTATTAACCAAGACTATATCCATATAGAAATGCTATTTTAACATTATACATATAGCATTTATCCCAATACTTGCAAAGAGCCAACAACATGTCATGCATTTATAACAATACCCCCATCTGTATTTTTGCACGTCATTTGTCTTGAGCAATATTCCTTGTTTTCTAGTCTCCAGTTTTTTCTTGTTTTCCTCATAGATCATTTTTGCTTCCTTCAAGGGGTCTTTTACACCTTTTTGTTCCTTTAACATCATGATCTTTTGTGTTATTCCAGGTGTGGCCAATTTTGGGTCCACAGGCATTGTTACAGCTTGCCTGCCTTGAACCAGGCTGGTGATCAGCCAAATAAAGCAGGGGATCAGACAAGGAAGAAAGATCAAGCCAGCTGTAGCACATAAAAGGAAGAAGCCCAGCTGCTTCCACCATTCAATTCCCAATACAGTGTCCCACCAGCTAGTGTTTAGCATTGATTCCCATTTTTGTGCTGGTACATGAGCTATTTTTCTGATATCATTGACTATATCCAGTACAGCATCCCCATTGTCATCTATCTTCAAACAACAATCTGATATATTAAATTTTCCACACACACCTCCTTCTTCTGCCAACAAGTAATCTAAAGCCAGTCTGTTGTGATACACTGCAGCCCTTGTTTGACTTTGTTGGTTTGCTATTAATTCCATTGCTGGACCAGTTTTGTTTGTTATTATCTCTACCACTGCCTGGAGCCTTATAATGTGATTTAACATGTAAATTGGAGTTTGGTATCCGCAGCTCCCATCTTGTGCCCAGGTGACTGGCCCATATGTTTCAATTATGTGTTCAGGGGACCATTCTTCATGTCTCCATTTTTGGAACCCTCCAATCAATTCCCTTTTGATTCTCTTTAAATCCTCATAAACTGATATTCCTAATTGGTCTCCCCTTGGTCCTGCTGAAAGAAAAAATGCTGGCTGTATAATTCCCAGAGTACAATTCCCTTTCCACTGGGAAGGGAGTTCAGGGTATGCTCTTTTCCCATATATCCAAAATAAGCCATCAGGTGCTTTCCAATAATTATTTGTTTGCTGATTTATGTTTTTCCAAAATTTGGATGTTTCTGGGATTCCATAGTAAGGATTTTTGCCTGTATCATTACACTGAAAATGTCTAATTCTGTCATTATATGCACACTTTTCCCTTTTTGTTTTTCCCTGGGTCCAATACTGGGTTGGTTCCTCTGGGATCCACCACGTCAATGTTCCATTACTCACTTTGTATCTCTTACAAGGAGCATTTCCTACATCTTGATGAAAATTTTTTTTCAGTGCACCAGAGACATTCTTCCCCTATCACTGTTGAACTTAAAATCCACCCTTCTGGTCGCCTTCCCCCCTTGGGATTTGTCTGGTTCCACTTAAGGAGTTCAATTGGACCTGAGCTGCTGCCTTTCCATGGCCATTCTTCTGACATGAGAGCCCCCCACAGACCCAGCAGTTAGTTATGTTAAGCTCTTTACTTATTCTTTCTCCTAGTTCTACAAATTGGTTCTTTCCCAGTCTTGAGATATTTATCTCTCCTTCCAGTTGCTTTTCAAGTTTTGCATACAAATTTTGAAGTGAAATTGGTACAATTTTAGGCTGTGGTGCTATTTTTCCTTTTATATTTATTAATTGTTCTTTTACCAAATCTTGAGCCTTACTGTTAATGATATATGTAAAACAAATCCATTTCTCTCCTTTTGGACATTCGTTTTCCAATTTGTCATCGCTTATTCCAAGGTTTTCTGCAATCCAATATTTTTTCCCATTGTGTTCACAAGTACTTAATTTGGATGGGTTATAAGAGTGGCTGTTGACATGGGTGTGTGTAATAAGGAAAGAACCTCGGTGTCTCCCCATGTGCAGCTTCCAGCAGCATCTGTAACATGGCCCTGCCAACCTCCCGATGGGGAAAAGGCAAAAATGAGTGACAGAAAAAGGAATAACAGAGGTCTGGTATGGCTTATACCTGCACCTCCCATGCCTGTGGGGTTGCAGCCCACAGCAGGTGTTATGATCTTCTCAGTGGCAGATACAGAGGCCAGTCTGGTCTTGCCCTCTATTTCCTTGTCACTTGCTGGTTTTGACACTCCTTAGCTGTAGATTCTTCCTGTTTCCCCAGCTCAGGTATTTCCCAGTCAAGAGGTATTTAGTAACTCTCATCCACGAAATAAAGTTACTATTTTACTGGTTCTTAATTTTATCTGGATAGGGACAAGATTTGGTATTCAGAACTTCTTATAATGAGACTGCTAATTGTATGTTATACAATATCAGTTTTATAATTTAGACCTTTTATACTTAATCCAGTGAGTATGTTCAGTGTTTAGAACGAGTCAGACAGGATATACCGTGTGGCATTGATGGAAGTTGTCATTTGGGTCCTCCCAGTTTGTCACCAACTGGTCCTCTCTGAAGAGTCAGTTTAGTGTCACCAGGTTCAGATGTTATATTCCACTCTTTAGGTTTCTCCACAGCTCCTTTGATTCTGCTGCCATGGATCCACCCGTGTTCCCTGTCCGGACAGTGGCTTCAGTTGTCAGCAGTACCTGAAAAGGACCTTCCCATTGTGGGGTAAAGATTGTTCTTTCCATGTCTTCACCAGTACCCATTCCCCTGGCTGGATATTTTGGATTTTAAATCTAGAGGTGTGGTTTGAGGGATTATTCCTTTTAATTGCAAATTTTCAAGGGTTGTTGCAATTGTGTTGATATATCCTCTAATACTCTTTTTCCCTAATTCATAAGTGGCAGTTTCATGTTGGGTGGTCAAAAAGAGTAACCCAAACATCATTTCATAAGGTGACACTCCTAGGTCAGACCTAGGTTGTGTTTGGATCCTCAACAGAGCCAAAGGTAAACATTTCACCCAGGACATCTGGGTTTCAATCATTAATTGTGTTAGAGTTCTTTTTAAAGTCTGCTTCATCCTTTCTACCCGGCCCGAACTTTGTGGATGCCATGGTGTGTGTAATTCCCACTTTATTCCCAAAGTTTGAATTATCTGCTGTAGGACTTTTGATGTAAAATGTGTTCCTGTGTCTGAGTCTATTCTATTAACCATTCCATACCTGGGAATAATTTGTTCCAAAAGGGTTTTACAGACCACATTAGCTGTGGCTCTGACAGTGGGAACAGCTTCCACCCAATGAGTTAGATGGTCTGTTATTACTGATAAAAACTTCCATCTCTGTACTTGGGGAAGTTCAGTGAAGTGTACTTGAATACTTTGAAATGGTTGGAGTGCTAATTCATGGCCCAAGGGTTGTTTTTCTCATTACCATTTCATTTACCTTTTGACAGATTATACATCTTTCAGTTACTTGTTTTGCCAATCCAAAAATCCCAATACACCTGTAATTCCTCAGGAAGTGATCACACAGATCTTGAGTACCCCCATGAGTCTTTTGATATATATTCTCTAATATTTTTCTAGTAAGCACCTTATTAAGTAATTGCCTGCCATCAGGAAGCTTCCATTTCCCAAATGCGTCTGACTTTCCCCTTATCCTATTAATTCTTTTTCTTCAGCTTCACTAAATTTTGGAATTGCTAATTCTTCCCTTTCTCTATCAAAATTAGCATGACTTTCTCAACCCCATTTTCTGCTGCATCTTTACCTTCTTGATCTGCCAAGTTATTTCCCCTTATTTCTGGAGTCATTCCCTTTTGATGTCCCTTGATATGTACCACACTATTTCCTCAGGCAGTTTCAATGCCTCTAAAAATTCCAAAATGAGGCCCTCATGTATTAATCCCTTTCCTTTTGAATTAAGTAACCCCCTTTCTTCCCAAATTTTTCTCAAAACTGTGTTCTACTCCAAAAGCATACCTTGAGTCAGTATATAGGGTTCCCTTTTTATGTTTTAAATATTCCAGTGCTCTTTTTAGAGCATATAACTCACAGGTTTGAGCTGACCAATTGGAAGGTAGTTTTCCTTTTTCAATAGTTTGCATTTTTTTTTCCATTAATTAAGGCATATCCTGACATCCTTTTTCCTTGTAAACATCTGGAGGAACCATCAACATATATTTTTTTTCCCTTTCAAGAGGGCCTGTTCTGCCAGATCTTCTCGAATCTTTGTTTGGTATTGGATAATTTCTAAACAACCATGTACCAAATCACTTTTTTTTTTTCCCCATATAGAAATTGAGCTGGGTTTAGACTTTTGTCTATTTCTAGTATCAAATCTGTTGCCTTTTGGGGTAAAGGCAGGGTGACCTGGTTTGGAAAGAAACCACGGCGAAACGACAAACTGGCCGGGCAAATCACTCACTGACACCCATGGGGTGGATGGCGAAATGCATTTATTTTCTGAAAACAGCGGCTTAAGTGACCGCGGAATACAATGCGATTGGCTGGCGTCATGGAGAGGAGGGGGCCCTATTTTCCGCGTACATCACGTGATCTTCCATGCGGCTTTTGGCTGGCTACATTTCCCCCCTCTCCATGAGCAATTAAGTTTTATAACTGTGTTAGATTTGTGTTAGTAGAAACTTACGAACGTGTTAGTAGTAAAGCATAAACTATGTTAAACGTTAATGGTGGTTGCAACTGGGTTGCATAACTTGTTAAACTGGCAAATAAAATAAGCGACTAAAATGCTTTAAGTTAACTGCCTTTGCTCTAGAAGCATAATATCGATTTTACTTAAACGGGCTTTAACAAACTGAACTATTTTATTAAGAAGACAAGGACCGAACATTAACGCAAAAATGATAACTATAAATGGTCCCATCAGGGTGGACACAAGAGCAGTAACCCAAGGGTGTTGGCCTAAAAGGGAACTGAACCAATTTTGTTGCTGCAGCTCCTGACTGCGGCGTTGGAGCCTGTCTTTAAGTTCTGCCATGGATTTTCTGATTGTCCCGGAATAGTTTACATAAGTACAGCACTCTTCGTTCAGAGCAACGCACAGGCCTCCCTGCTGCATTAGCAGAAGATCTAAACCTCGCCTGTTCTGCATTACCATCTCTGACAAGGAGAACAGGGACTCTTCTAATCTTAGAATGTTTTTCTGGATTTTGAGTAGGTCTTCATCTATAGTCCTTTGCAGCTGCATTAGGTTTTGCTTTTGCGACACTAGTGCTGAGACACCTGTCGCTGTACCTGTCGCTCCTAGGCTTAGGAGCACTGCGAGGCTTATGGCAGTTATTGGTTCCCGTTTCTGCCGATGGAGACTTTCTTTGAAGTGGAAGAACACTTCGTGGTCCGAGTGGTACAGGATCCTGGGAACGACAATGGCTTGCACATAGAAATCGTTAGTTTCGTCAAAGTGTTTAATGGAGACACACGGGGTGATGCCTGTGGAGTAACAAGCCCACACACCTGGGACTGCTGGAACGGCCCATAGGTGCTGCTTAGCGAGAGTGATTGAGACGTTACAGAGCTGTCTGTTTCGGCTTACTAGGTTTTGATTGCCTATACAGATTCCTTGGCCAGACACCTTTTCTAAAGTAACTCCTTTACGAGGAGTGTCCCATTTACATTGTGTAGGGCTGCTCTCCTTGGAGTAAGTAAATTGTGTGGTGAGACCTACGCCTTCGTAAAAAGGTGGTTTGGCATCATAACAGAGCCAGCAGGACTTGGTAAGGTCTGGGCGTGAGGCGTTTAGGGATACAAATTCAGCATACAGCATTCGGGTAAACAAGTTGTCTGTAGGCGCTTCAGGTGTTACACTAAAAGGCGACAGATTGCCCTTAGGTATAGGGATAGTTGCTGTTAATTTGGGTGTTGCAGAGGTAGTTGTTAGAATTTTCCTTAAAGCTATGGCTCTATCAGGCCCTATTGCGGTATATATTGTTGGCATAGAGGTTTTGGTAATTTGCACAACTGTGCCTCGGTCTGGATAGGACGAGCCCATGTATTCGAACACTGACCATGTTCTGCCTAGAGTCCAGCTTGGGTGTTGGGGTTGTAAAATGGTAACTGTAAGGTGAGAGCAATTGCCGGGTTTAGTACCGTGTTTAAATGTGGTTGGTACACAGCCTTTTGGCCAGTGAGTGACTTCTAAAATGTCGTCCTTTTTAGGTGGTTTCCACCGGTTACCTGTTACGATGGTTTCACAGCCCCAATACCCGCAGAACCAATAGCCTGGGTAGGTGCAGTAACTTTTTCAAGGGTTAACACTGGGACACCAGTACAATCCTTGGCTAATTGGGTACAAACCGCTTAGTTTTCTGTTAGTGATGTCGACTGCACGTATGGTACAGCTGGGCGCATTGGTTTTGGAGTGTCCGATGATTGTACCTGTAAGCAGGTTGCGAAATGTCCAGACGTAGGGCCGGTAGGGGTAGTTGCTTGCTTCCACTTGGATGGCATAAGGCAGGCTTAACAGCAGAAAAGTACTGGAGCACAAAAGTAGGTCACAGCGGCAAGCCTGTTAAAAGAAACTCAGAGGTTTCATTAGTTTTGGGCAGCACGGGTTTTATGGATTTTAGAGGACACCACTTAGTGACGTTATCTTTTTCTACCGCCGCGTACCCTCTACCTGTTACAACTAGCTTCCAACCTGTCTCCCATTCCCCTAATTCATTTTTGATGCTCACTGGTGGACCCACTCTGACGGCTTCTACGGCCCAATGTTTTTGAGAAAGGGCTTGGTTTTGGTCCCCTCTGGGAAACTGATTTAACGCGAGTATGGCAGTTGTTAATAGGCGTGGTTGGTCAGGTGGGGGAATGGCATTAGTGAACCCTTCTGCCTTAGCCAGAGTTTCTAGCTTAGCCTTTAGGGTTTGATTGGCCCTTTCCACTATAACCTGTCCTGTGCTATTGTATGGGATGCCCTGCTTTAAGGTGATGCCCCATTTGGTTGTGAATTCCTGAACTGACTTAAAGTTTGTCCCATTGTCTGTTTTTATTTGTTTCGGGATACCAAGCCAAGCCATGGCTGTTAACCAATGTTGAATGGTGGCTTTGGAGTTAGCTTTGGCATGTTGAGTCGCTATAATGATGCTGCTGTACATGTCGACTGTTACAGCAAGCCACACTCTGGGCTTCAGCAGCTGGCATAGAGTGAAGTCTGTTTGCCAGATCTCTGAGGCCTTTAGGCCTCTGGGACTGATGCCACAGGACCATAGGGGTGACTTTTGACAGTGTGGACAAGTGGCTACTATGTGCTTGGCATCTGATACCGAAATGCTGCACTGCTTGGCTAGGGCCTTCGCTCCTATGTGAAGAGATTCATGTAATTGGCGCGCTTCTTGCAAAGTCCATAGGCCTTTTGCTGCTGCGTCAGCTTTGTCGTTGCCTGTTTGATAGAACCCTTTAACTGGGTTATGACTCTGGACATGCACGACTGACACAGTGCCTTGACGAGAGTAAAGTGCCTCTTCAATCATTATGGCAGCGGGTGAGGTGGAAACGCCTGGATTGGACATTGCTTGGCACAGCTTTGCGACAAACAGGGAATCGGTGACAATGTTGAGATGTTCAGTCTGAAACAGGTTGCATGCCAGCACTACTGCTGAGGCTTCTAGTAGCTGCACTGACAGAGATTCGTCTCTTTTCTTAACACACTGCCATTGGTCTCGTTCTTGCCACACAGCTGCTGCAGTGGAAGTTGTTGAGGACGCATCGGTAAATACAGTTGGGCCTGGCAGGGGTCGGTTCCTGACCTTCTGTGGGAGGTCGATGTCCACTATGGCCAGCAATTGAGTCCATGGGGGCTTTGCAGCGTAGCACAGCTCTCCTGCGAAACCGAACAGAGCTAGGGCAAGGCACTCTGAGATTGTCACAGATGATGACGGGATCTGCTTCTGAAAGGGTAAGTATATTTTTGCAGGTTCGAAACCTAGGTGATTCAAAGCAAGTTTTCTGCCTTTCATGATTAGGTTCCTGAGGCATTCCTCTCCTGGGGTAAAGGCTCGCGACAGTCTCCCTAGGGCTACCCATTGTACTGGTTTGGCTAGGTCAGGAGGTCCTTGTGCTAACACTCCGACTCCCCCTTCTTTTGTGAAGTGCACATACAAATCTAGTGACAGGCTTGGGTTCCACCTGGAAAGGATTGCAGTGGACAACTGTTGTTCGATGTAGTCAAGTGAGTGAGCGGCTTCTTCTGAGATGGTTTTTTGCCCCCATGGATGCTTGCCTTTGAGGAGGTCATACAGCGGGGACATGACCTCTGGTGGAATAAGGACGATGTTGCACAACCACTGTAGTGACCCTACTACTTGCTGTGCGTCGTGTAGCGTTTTGATGTCGCAACGGATCTTGATTGTGGGAGGTGATACATAGGAGCCGTTAATTTTCACACCTAAAAATGTGACTGAAGGACCTTTCTTTATTTTAGCTTCGGCTATTTCGAAGCCATTGGCTTTCAGGACCTCAGAAGCTGCTGTCACAAGACTGTCCACTTGGCCAGGTGAGGGAGCCGCTATCAGGATGTCGTCCATATACTGGATGACAGTGGCTTCGGGATTTGCTGACCAGACTGGCGCTAGGGCTCGACTTACAACAATTTGACAGATGGTGGGAGAGTTTACCATTCCTTGGGGAAGGACCTTCCACTGGAATCAAAGATTGGGTTGTTGCCCATTGAGAAACACGATGGAAAAGGCAAACCGTTCTTTGTCTTGCTCGTGCAGGGGTATTGAAAAGAAGCAGTCCTTGATGTCGATTACTGCGCAGGGCTGGTCTGTTGGGATAAAGGAGTTGCTGGGTAGTCTTGTCTGCATGGTGCCCATCGGTTGAATTTTCTTGTTGACAACTCACAAGTCATGAAGCAAGCGAAAGCCTTTGCCACTGCGTTTGGGTATTACAAACACTGGTGTGTTCCACAGAGAAACAGATGGTTCGATGTGTCCCTTTTCTAATTCTCATTGGACCAGTTGATGGAGGATGGACATTAAAGGCTCTGGTATGGGCACTGCTCTACGTACACAGGATCTGATGATTTCCACGTCAGTCGAATTGGGAGTTGTGGATACGCTGCAGTGGCCCTTATGGTAAATTTGTCACCCTGCACCTTAGTTGAGATAGGGCATCTCGCCCCAGCAGAGGTGGGACATTTGACAGGACATAAACATAAAGTTCGATGGTCTTTTCAGGCCCTCTTGGTATGTAAAGTAATTGCTATTAGCTCGACACTTTTTTGGGCGATGGAGATTTTTCCAACTCCTCCTACGGTTGAGGCATCTTCTAACTTCCAGCTTGGAGGCCATTTGTGGGATGACCATTACGTCTGCACCTGTGTCGACCAGAAAGGGGACGCTGATAACGAGGCCATCTGATTGAGGATGGTACGGGGAGTTTTTCCAGTGGCTTATCGTGGAGTTTTAGAAATACTGTCGACAGACTCCCCATATAATTGGTGGGACGTTGCATTCCACTGCCAGGGCCACCCAGGGGTCTCGTTCTTCGCATTGCCTTGCTGCTGTGGGCATAGTTGACTCTTGCGATGGCATCGGCTGGGTTACGGGGCTGGACATTAGCTGGGCCCTGAAGTTGGTTACCTCCCTGCGGGGCAGTGGGTTTGGCAGGTGCTCTGTCCCGGGGTTCACATAGCTGGGCTGCCGGACATCCCAACTGGGAGGAGGCTGCATGCGACCCGTCTGCCCCCTCCCTCGCCCATTTCCCTGCTTCTTGCTCCGGCACTCTCGGGCGATGTGACCCTTCTTACCACAGACCCAGCAAGGTCCTTTTGATCTTGGGTGTGGAGGACCTGTAGGCGGTGGTTGACGGTGACCATGATGACTTTGGATGGCCATGACCTCGGCTACAGCAGTGCCAACCACGGCTGGAAGCGGAGCCAATGCAGCGCCGACTACGGCTTGGACCAGAGCGAGGTTCTCCTCTCTCACGACGTGCTTGATCATTGCCACGAGACTGGCACCGGGTGGCACAGAGCATAAGAGTTCTTTGGTGGGCTGGTTGCACTGCTGTCAAAGGCATCCTTCCAGGACGGGGCCCTTTGCCTCTGATGGCAGGTCAGAGGCATCCATGGCTGCTTGGAGACGGTCCACGAATTCGGTGAAGCGTTCGCTCTTGCTTTGCCTGATGGTTGTCCATGGGGCTGGCTTGGCTACAATCCTGCAGGTGGTACGAATGGCTTCTCTGGCCACGCGGGTTGTGGCTGCAATCTCAGGGGCTCGCAAGCCTTGGGCTTGTGCTTGAGGGCTAACCATTTGTGTATCGCGACCCATCAGCAGCAGCAGGCTAGAGTGGTGCAGCGGGTGTTGATCCCCATTAACTTTGGCGAGCATTTTCTCTAAATTGTTCTCCCACTCTTGCTTAAACACAATCATTCCCGCCCCATCAAAAATCATGCGGCACGTTTGCTTAATATGAAAGGGAAGTGTGTCGTCATTGCCGAAAAGGCCATCGATCATGGTGGAGACCATAGCGGAATTTATCCCCTTTTCATTAATGGCTTTGATGACAGCCTGCACATCTTTGGGGTTTACTGGAGTGTATGCCGGTAAATTGTTATCCATTCTCCTAACCGGGAATATGTGTGCCGCTGTTTCGGGCAAATCAGCAAATGCAGCCTGAACCTCTTTCCAGTCTGTTAGTGGCATGGGTTTTTACAGCCCCCGCTTCCTTGTGCTTGGCACAGGCAAACCGGTAAGTTTGGTAAATGCAGCTGGTATATTGTCTTTATCTGAATCGGAATCTGAGCTAGATTCTGAGCTAGATGGGCGTTGCTTTTTGTCCCTTTGCTTGCCCCCCACTCGTCCCATGGTACCCGCGGATCCACCTGTATTCTCTGTCTGAATCGGAGGAAGTTGAATGGTAAGGGTTTTCCGGGCTGCGGTACTTTTTGGTCAGACTCCGCCCTCTAAGTTTCCCGTGGTTGGGCTCTTTCCCTCCCCTTCTTCGCCTCTCTGCAGGGGAGCTTTTTGTTCTATAAGGACATGTTTTGGGGCGCACTCCCTGATTGGGCTATGGGTTCTCCTCCCCCTTTTCAGCCACGCCCTCCCCCTCATGTTCACAACTGCGCATGGCCATGGTGGGAAAAAACCCCTCGCTCCGCCCTTCTCCTTCTTGCCCGTCGCCATTTTCAGGTGCATAGGTTGGTGGTTTTTTCCCGAACATTTTCAGGACCCATGTCACTAAGGATACCCGGAGGCTCGCAAACATCGTCGCACCCTAACCGGTGTTGTGGTTTAGTGGTTAAATCGGGAGTAGGGATCGGAGACCGAGACTGAGACCGCGAGCGACTGTCAGCCCGAGACGACAAACCCGAATCTGCCGCGTGATCACCGAACGCAGTCTGAGTGGCAGCCCCCACCCCCACTTTCAGCATGATTTTTAAACAATTCTGTGCTGCTTTCCACGTTTCCTGTTCTAACAAAGCCTTTTCCAAAGCCTGGGTAACCCTCCCCCAGCTTTTCAGACATTTGCTAGAACCAGACACGATTACATCATGCGCAAGGGTGATAGTACATTTCTCCCAACATCCTGGATGCAGGATGTCCACGGGACAGTCAACAGCACCCAACTTCAACAATCGCATAACTGCGCATTTAAGATCGTTGGGCTTACATTGAATTCCCCACTGCTTATGCAGTTCAGCCACTACCTTGCCAAGCGCTTCCATCTTGGCGGTATGGGAGCGTCCTCCCCACTGAAGTCAGTCCAGCTACTCCGGCCGTTTCCCTCCTCCAGCGAGAATCCCGTTGCCCGAACGCCCGCACCCGTGGGTCAGGGGACGTTCCGGGGTTTCGGTACCACTATGTTGCCTTGTATTTAAGGCAGGGCGACTTGGTTCGGAGAGAAACCACGGCGAAACTACAAACTGGCCGGGCAGATCACACACTGACACCCATGGGGTGGATGGCGAAATGCATTTATTTTCTGAGAACGGCGGCTTAAATAACCGCGGAATATATTATGATTGGCTGGCGTCATGGAGAGGAGGGGGCCCTATTTTCCGCGTACATCACGTGATCTTCCGTGCAGCTTTTTGGCTAACCACAGACTGGGCTTCTGCCTGTAAAAATTTCCTCATGGATCAGGATTGATTTCCAACTATAGATGCCACCACTTAGAAGCCTGGTTATTTTTGAGTGCCAAAAGCCTCCTCTAAATAGACACTACAAAAGTGATGAAGTGAGTTTATTGTACAGAAAACAAGCCTCTCTTTTTTGTCCAGAGCCCTGTGGCTGCGACTGGGCTTCGGCCTGTTAAAGTTACTCATGGATCAGGATTTCTTGCAGAATAAAGATGCCACCAGTGAGAAGCCTGGTTGTTCTTGGAGTTGCAAAAGCCTCCTGTAAATAGACATTACAAACGTGGTGAGTTGAGCTTTATTTCACTGAGAAAGAAATCTGAGTTTGTGTCCAGGGCCCTGGGACTGAGACTGGGCATCTCCTTGCTAAAATTTCATGTTGAGCCTCTTTTCTTCCAGACTAAAAATGCCACCACTTAGAAGCCTGGCTGTTCTTTGAGTGCCAAACACCTCTTCTAAATTGAAATTACATAAGTGGTGAATTCAGCTTCATTTTACTGAGAAACAAAACTCAGTTTGTGTCCAGGGCCCTGCGACTATGACTGGGCTTCTCCTTGTAAAATTTCCATATGGATCAGGATTTCTTGCAGACTAAAGATGCCAGCACTTAGAAGCCTGGTTGTTCTTTGAGCGCCCAAAGCCTCCTCTAAAAAAACATTGCAAAAGTGATGAAGTGAGCTTTATTGTACAGTGAAACCAGCCCCTGTTTTTTGCCCAAGGCCCTGGGACAGAGATTTGGATTCTGCCTGTTAAATTTCCCTATGGTTCAGGATTTCTCCCAGACTAAAAATGCCACCACTTAGAACCCTGGTTACAAGTGCAGTAACAAACACTTCCTCCAAAAGTTATGAGGAAACTGGGAGGGTATGTTTCTTTTCAAAGGGTAAAGGGTTCCTGTTTGTGTCCAGGGCTCTGTGCCTCACACTGGCTTTCTGCCTGCTAAATTTCCCTAAGGATCAGAATTTCTCCCAGACTAAAATGCCACCATTTTGAAGCCTGGTTGTTCTTTGAGTGCCAAAAGCCTTCTCTTGATAGACATTGCCGAAGTGGTGAACTGAGTTTTATTTCACTGAGAAATAAACCTGAGTTTGTGTCCAGGGCGCTGGGATTGAGACTGGGCTTCTCCCTGTAAAATTCTATATTGAACTGCTTTTCTCCCAGACTAAAGGTGCCATCACTGAGAAGCCTGGCTGTTCTTTGAGTGCCAAACACCTCCTCCAAACAGACATTACAAAAGTGCTAAATTCAACATCATATATCAGAGAAATAAACGCCAGATTGTGTTAAGGGCCCTGTGCCTTACAATGAGTTTTTGCCTGCTGAATTTCCCTAATGCTCAGGATTTCTCTCGTACTAAAATTGCTACCACGTGCCTAAGCTTCGAGATGCAGAGAAGATATTGGTGTGTGCAGTGGAAAGGGAGAAATGCTATGTCGTGTGCACGCTTTCTCCTCAGCTTCAAGTACACTTCCGTACTTTTCGCTATGCAGAGTTGAAAGAGTGCATAAGACTCTTACAAGAAGGAAGGCAGAATGGTACAAAACAGAAGGTTTAGAAGAAAAGTCCACATCCCAGGCGTGTTTTGGCAGTAGCTAGACCTAGCTGCAGAGTGTTCTGTGTGAGCAGTAGATGTCAGTTCAGCTCTGTTAGAGAGAAATCGCTGCAAAATACAAAACGCGAACAAGGAAGACTCAGAGTGCCAGAGTGCTCTGCGAAGCTCCTTAGTTTTCAGTGACTCCAGGGGCTGCAGTATCTGTTTTGTCCACAAGTGGGTGACACTAGTGGAAGGGGTCGGGGGGGCTGCAGTTCTGGTTTCATAATAAAGGGGGCAGCACTTCTGAAGGGGGGGGGGGGGGCAGCAGAACCAGTTTTGTCCACAAGGGGGCAGCTGTAATGGGGAGGCTGCAATACCTGTTCTATCCACAATGAAGCAGCAGTACTCTGGGAGGGGGGGGGGGGGGGGGCTGCAGTACTGGTTTTGTCCACAAGAAGGCAGTACTTTTGGGGGGGGGCTGTAATACCGGTTTTTTCCACAAGGGGGCAGCACTACTGGGAGGGGCTGCAGTACTGGTATTGCCTGAAAGGGGGCAGCACTACTGAAAAGTAGGGGTAGCAGTACCGATTTTGTTTACAAGAGCGCAGCACTACCTGGGGCGAGGGGGGGCGGCCGTGCCGGTTTTGTCCACAAGGAGGACAGCATTACTGGGTGGGGGGGGGGGAGCTGCAGTGCCGGTTTTGTCCACAATAGGGCAGCACTACTGAGGGGGGGTGGGGGCTGCAGTGCCACTTTTGTCCACAAGAGTGCAGCACTACTGAGAGAAGGGGGGCTGCAGTACCGATTTTGTCCAAAAGGGGGCAGAACTACTGGAAGGGGGGGGGGCTGGCAGTACCTGTTTTGTCCACAATGGAGCAGCACTACTGGGGTGGGGGGGAGCGGTTGCAGTACCGGATTTGTCCAAGAAGGGGCAGCACTACTGAGGGAAGGGGGCTGCAGTACCAGTTTTGTCCAAAAGGGGGCAGTACTATTGAAGTGGGGGGGGGGGGTTGGGCACAGTACCAGTTTTGTGCACAAGGCGGCGGCACTAGTTGAAGGGGGGGGCTGCAGTACAGGTTTTGTCTACAAGACGGCAGCACTAGCTAGGAGGGGAGGGCAGCAGTAACAGTTTTGTCCACAAGGGGTCAGCACCACTGGGTGGGGGAGCTGTTGTTCCTGTTTTGTCCACAAGGGGGCAGCAACACTAGGGGAAGGGGGATGCAGTACTGGTTTTGTCCACAATTGGGCAGTGCTACTGGGGTAGGGAAGAGCAGTTGCAGGACCAGTTTTGTCCAAAAGGGGGCAGCACGATTGAAGGGAGGGTTGGGGTGCTGCATTACCGGTTTTGTCCACAAGGGGGCAGCTCTAATGGGGGGCTGCAGTACCAGTTTTGTCCACAAGGAGGCAGCACTACTGTGGGGGGGGCTGCAGCGCCGATTTTGTCCACAAGAAGGCAGTACTTCTGGGGGGGGGGGGGGGGGCTGCGATATTGATTTTGTCCACAAAGAGGCAGCACTACTGTGGGGGCTACAGTACCAATTTTGTCCAAAAAGGGGCAGCAATACTGAAAATGGGGGGCGGCAGTGCCATTTTGTCTTTAAGGGTTCAGCACTACTGGGGGGGGGCTTAAGTGCCAGTTTTGTCCACAAAAAAGCAGCCCTACTGAGGGGTGGGCGAGCTGCAGTGCCGGTTATATCCACAAGGGGTCAGCTCTACTGGGTGGGGGGGCTGCAGTACCGGTTTTGTCTACAAGGGAGCAGTACTACTGTGGGGGGGCAGCAGTACTGGTTTTGTCCATGAGGGGGCAACAGTACTGGGGGGGGAGGGACAGTTGCAATACCGGTTTTGTCCAAGAGGGGGCAGCACTACTGGGGGAGGGGCTGCAGTACAGGTTATGATCACAAGGGGACAGCTCTACTGGTGTGGGAGGCTGCAGTAGCAGCTTTTTCACAAGGGGGCAACACTGCTGATGGGCAGAGAGTCTGCAATACCGGTATTGTATACAAGGGGCCGCCCTAGTGAGGAGGGGGGGCTGCAATACTGGCTTTGTCCACAAGGAACGAGTTTTACTGGAGAGGTGCTGCAGTACCGGTTTTGTCTAAAAGAAGGCAGCACAACTGAGGGAAGGCGAGCTGAAGCACCAGTTTGTTCCACAAGGAGGCAGCACTAATGAGTGGGTGAAGACTGCACTACATGTTTTGTACCACAATGGGGCAGCGCTGCTGGTGCAGGGGGCTGCAGTACGGTTTTGTCCACAAAGGGGCAGCACTACTGGAAGGGGGGTGGCTGCAGTATGGGTTTTGTCCACACAGGGACAGCACTCCTGGTGGGGGAGCTGCAGTGCCTGTTTTGTCCACAAGGAAGCAGCACCACTGCGGGGGTGGGGCTGCAGTACCGGTTTTGTCCAGAAGGAACAAGTTTTACTGGAGGGGGGCTGCACTACCAGTTTTGTCCAGAAGAATGCAGCACAACTGAGGGAGGGCAAGTTGTGCCATAGGGTTTGTCCACAAGGGGGCAGCACTAATGGAGGGGAGGCTGCAGTACCAATTTTGTCCACAAGAAAGCAGCAGTACTGGAGGGGGGGCTGCAGAACATGTTTTGTGCAAAAGAGGACTGCACTACTGAAAGGTGGGGCTGCAGTACTAGTTTTGTCCAAAACGAGACAGCACTAATCAGGGAGGGGGGGCTGCAGTACCGGTTTTGGCCACGAGAAAGCAGTACTTCTGGGGTGGGGTGGAAGGTTTCCAGTACCAGTTTTGTCCAAGAGGGGGCAGCACTAGTGAGGGGGTGGGCTGCAGTACCTGTTTTGTCCACAAGGAGGCAGCGGTACTGGTGCAGGGGGCTACAGTGCCGGTTTTGTTTACAAGGGAGAAGCACTGCTCAATAGCGGGGGGCTGCACTACCTGTTTTGTCCACAAGTAGGCAAGACTAGTGAGGAGGAGGGCTGCAGTGTCAGTTTTGTTCTCACGGGGGCAGCACTACTTGGGGGGAGGGCTGCATTACCTGTTTGGTCCACAAGGAAGCAGCACTACTGGAAGGGGGGGCTGCAGTACCTGTTTTTGTCCACAAGGGGACAGCACTACTGGTGGGAGGGCTGCATTAATGGTTTTCTCCACAAGGAGGCACAACTGCTGAAAGAGGGGTGTCCGCAGTAATGTTTTTGTTCACAAGGGAGCAACACTAGTGAGGAGGGGGGGACTGCAGTGCCGGTTTTCTCCACAAGGGTGCAGAACTACTGGTGCAGGGGGCAGCCGCAGTACCAGTTCTTCCACAAGGAAGCAGCACTACTGGGGGAAGAGCTGCAATACCTATTTTGTCCACTAAAAAGCAGCACTCCTGAGGTGGGGGCTGCGGTGCCAGTTTTGTCCACAAAGTGGCAGCTCTACTAGGGAAGGCTGCTGTACCACTTTTGTCCACAAGAGGGCAGCACTACTGGTGGGGGGGAAGGTGCAGTACCAGTTTTGTCCACAAGAAAGCAGCACTGCTGAAGGAGGGGCGTGTGCAGTAACGTTTTTGTCTACAAAAGGGAAACACTAATGAGGAGGGGAGGGGGCTGCAGTACCAGTTTTGTCCAAAACGGTGCTGCACTACTGAGGGAGGGGGGGCTGAAATATCGGTTTTGGCCACGAGAAAGCAGCACTACTAGGGTGGGGTGGAAAGTTTCCAGTACCAGTTTTGTCCAAGACGGGACAGTAGTAGTGAAACGGGCGGGCTGCAGTACCTGTTTTGTCCACAAGTGGTCAGAACTTCGGGGGGGTGTGGCTGCAGTACGGGTTTTGCCCACATAGGGACAGCACTCCTGGGGGGGGAGCTGCAGTACCAGTTTTGTCCACACGGAAGCAGCACTAGTGCGGGATGGGGGGGGGGGGGGGGGGGGGCTGCAGTACCGGTTTTGTCCACAAGAAGGCAGCACAACGGAGGGAGGGTGAGCTGTAGCACCGGTTTTGTCAACAAGAGGGCAGCACTAATCGGGGGCCTGCAGTATCGGTTTTGTCCACAAGGAAGCAGCACTGCTGGAGGGGGGGCTGCAGAACATGTTTTGACCAAAAGAGGGCTGCACTATTGAAAGGGGGGGCTGAAGTACCTGTTTTGTCCACAAGGGGGCAGTGCTACTGGTGGGGGGGCTGCAATACTGGTTCTTTCACAAGGAAACAGCATTACTGGAGAAAGATCTGCAGTACCTGTTTGGTCCACTAAAAAGCAGCACTTCTGGGGTGGGGGCTGCGGTGCCAGTTTTTCCCACAAAGAGGCAGCTCTACTGGGGAAGCCTGCAGTACCCGTTTTGTCCACAATGGGCAGCAGTACTGGTGGGGAGGCTGCAGTACCAGTTTTGTCCACAAGAGGGCAGCACTACTGGTGGGGGGAAGAGGGCTGCAGTACCGGTTTTGTCCACAAGGGGGTAGCACTACTGAGGGGTGGGCGAGCTGCAGTACTTGTTTTTTCCAAAAAAAAGCAGCACCACTTGGGGGGGGGAAGAGGGCTGTAGTGCCAGTTTTGTCCACAAGGGGTCAGCTTTATTGAGAAAGGCTGTAGTACTGGTTGTGTCCACAAGGAAGCAGCACGACTGGTAGGAGGGGCTGCAGTTCCGGTTTTTTCCACAAGGGGGCAGCAATACCTGGAGGGAGAAGGGAGGCAGTACCGGTTTTGTCCTCAAGAGGGCAGCACTACTGGTGGGGGGGCTGCAGTACCGGTTTTGTCCACAAGGAAGCAGCACTGCTAAAGAGCAGGTGGCTGCAGTACCGATTTCACCCACAAGGGGGATGCACTAGTAAGAAGAGGGGCGTGCAGTACCGGTTTTGTCCAGAGAGGGCAGCACTGGTGGGGGGGAGGGGGGTGCAGCACTGGTTTTGTTTACAAGGGGGCAGCACTGCTGGAAGGTGGGGGCAGCAGTACTGGTTTGGTCCACAAGGGGTCAGCACTCCAGGGTGGGGTGCTGCAGTATCAGTTTTGTCCACAAGGATGCAGCACTACTGAGGATTGGGCGAGCTGCAGTACTTGTTTTTTCCAATAAAATCAGCACTACTGGTGGGTGGGCAAGCTGCAGTGCCGGTTTTGTCCACAAGGGGGCAGCACTACTGAGGGGTGGGCGAGCTGCAGTACTTGTTTTGTCCAAAGAAATGAAGCACTACTTGGGGGGGCGGGGGCTGTAGTGCCGGTTTTGTCCACAAGGAGTCAGCACCACTGGAGGGAGGGGCTGCAGTTTCCATTTTGTCCACAAGGAGTCAGCACCACTGGAGGGAGGGGCTGCAGTTTCCATTTTGTCCACAAGGGGGCAGCAATACCGGGGGGGGGGGGGGGGGAGGGGATGGGCGGCAGTATCGGTTTTGTCCACAAAAGAGCAGCACTACTGGTCGGGGTCTGCAGTACCAGTTTTGTCCACAAGGGAGCAGCACTGCTGAAGAGTGAGGGGGGTGGGGCATTACCTGTTTTGCCCACAAGAAATCTTCACTACTGTGGGGGGGGGGGGGGGGCAGTATCGGTTTTGTCCACAAGGGGGCAGCACTACTGAGGGGGGAGGCTTCACTACAGATTTTGTCCACAGTGCGACAGCTCTACAAGGGAGGGGGGGGAGGGCTGCAGTACCGGTTTTGCTAAAAAATGGGGCAGCACTAGTGGTGGGTGGGGTGCAGGATTGATTTTGTCCACAAGGAGGCAGCACTATTGAAGGGGGGGTGGGGCAATAGTACCGGTTTTGTCCACAAGGGGTCAGCACAACGGAGGGAATAGAGGCTGCAGTACCGGTTTTCTACACAAGGTGGCAGAAATACTGAAAGGGTGGCTGCAGTATTGGTTTTCTCCAAATGGTGGCAACACTACGGAAAGGGAGGAATCGCAGTGCCAGTTTTGTCCACAATGGGTCTGCACAACTGAAAGAGGGCGGAGCTGCAGTACCTGTTTTGTCTACAAAGGGGCAGCACTACTGAAAGAGGGGGGGGCTACAGTACATCTTTTGTCTACAAGGGGGAAGCACTACTAAAGGGTGGGGCTGCACTACCTGTTTTGTCCACAAGGGGTCAGCACAACTGAAAGAGGGGGGGATGCAGCACCTCTTTTGTCTACAGCGGGGAAGGACTACTGAAGGGGGGGTCTGCAGTACCAGTTTTGTCCACAAGAGGGCAGCACAACTGGAAGGGGGTGGCTGAAGTATTGGTTTTGTCCACAACGGAGCAGCACTACTGGGGGCTTAGGGCTGCAGTACCGGTTTTGTCCACAAGGAAGCAGCACTGCTGGTGCAGGGGGCTGCAGTATAGGTTTTGTCCACAAGGAAGCAGCACTTCTGGGGGGGAGGGGCTGCGGTACCGGTTTTGTTCTCACGGCAACAGCACTACTGTTGGGGGACCTGCAGTATAGGTTTTGTCCACAAGGAAGCAGCACTACTGGGGGGGAAAGGGGCTGCAGTACCAGTTTTGTCCACAAAGGGGCAGCACAACTTGAATAGGTGGGCTGAAGTACTGGTTTTGTCCACAATGCGGGAGCTCTACTGGGGGACTGCAGTACCGGGTTTGTCCACAAAGAAGCAGCATTACGGGGGTGGGGGGGGGGGGGGGTGCTGCAGTGCCGGTTTTGTTCTCACGGGGCCAGCACTACTTTTGGGGGGAGGCTTCAGTACTGGTTTTGTCCACAAGGAAGCAGCACTACTGGAAGGGTGAGGGTTGCAGTACCTGTTTTGTCCACAAGGTGACAGCACTACTAGTAGGAGGGCTGCATTACTGGTTTAGTCCAAAAGGGGGCAACACTACTGGTGCAGTTGGGCTTCATTACCAGTTTTTACCACAAGGGAGCAGCACTGCTGAAGGAGGGGTGTCTGCAGTAACTTTTTTCTCCACAAAGGGGCAACATTAGTGAGGAGGTGGTGGTGTAGTATCGGTTTTGTCCACCAGGGTGCAGCACTACTGGGGGGGGTGCTGCAGTAGCAGTTTTACACACAAGGAAGCAGCACTACTGGAGGGGTGGCTACAGTACATGTTTTGTCCAAAAGGGGGCTGCAATACTGAAATCGGGGGGCTGAAGTACCGGTTTTCTCCAAAAGGAGGCAGCACTACTGAGGGAGGAGGGGCTGCAGTATCAGTTTTCACCATGAGGAAGCAGGACTACCAGGGTAGGTTGGACGGTTTCCAGTATCAGTTTGTTCCAAGAGGGGGCAGCAGTAGTTAAAGGGAGGGGCTGCAGTACCTGTTTTGTCCACAAGGGGCAGAGCTACTGGTGGGGGGGGCTGCAGTACTGGTTTTGGTCACAGCGTGGAAGCACTACTGAAGCGGGGGCTGCAGTACAGGGTTTGACTACAAGGAAGCAGCACTACTGGATGGGGGCTGCAGTACATGTTTTGTCCAAGAAGGTGCTGCACTACTGAAAGGAGGGGCCTGAAGTACCATTTTGGTCCAAAACGGGGCATCACTACTGAGGGGGCGGGGGGGGGGGGGGGGGTGCAGTACCACTTTTGTCCACAAGGGGGCAGCACTACTGAAAGGGGGTCTGAAATACTGGTTTTGTCCAGAAAGGGGCAGCACTACTGAGGGCTTAGGGTTGCAGTATAGGTTTTGTCCACAAGGCGACATCTCTACTGGGGGTGAGCTGCAATACCTGTTTTGTCCACAAGAAAGCAGCACTACTGGGAGGGGGGGAGGGGGGCTGCACCGTCAGTTTTGTTGTCACGGGGTCTGCACTACTGTTGGGGGGGGCTGCAGTACCTGTTGTGTTTACAAGGGGACAGCACTACTGGGGGGGGGGGGAGCTGCAGTACCTGGTCGGTCCACAAGGAAGCAGCACTACTGGAAGAGGGGGGGCTGAAGTACTGGTTTAGTCCAAAAGGGGGCAGCACTACTGGTATGGGGGGATTCATTACCAATTTTCACCACAAGGGAGCAGCACTGCTGAAGGAGGGGTGTCTGCAGTAACCACAAGGGAGCAACAACAGTGAGGAGAGGGGGCCTGCAGTACTGGTTTTGTCCACAAGGGTGCAGGACTAGTTTGGGGGGAGGGGTGCTGCAAAACCGGTTTTGCCTAAAAGTGGGCAGTGCAAGTGGTGGGTGGGGTGCAGTACTGGTTTTGTCCAAATGGTGGCAACAGTACTGAAAGGAGGGGGCTGCAGTACCGGTTTTGTCCACAAGGGATCATCACAACTGAAAGAGGGGGGCACTGCAGTACAAGTTTTGTCCACAAGAGGGCAGCACTACTGAAAGGGGGGGGCTGAAGTACCAGTTTTGTCAAAAACGGGCAGCACTACTGGTGCAGAATAGCTGCAGCATAGGTTTTGTTTGCAAGAAAGCAGCACTAGTTGGGGGGAGGGGCTGCAGTGTCGACTTTGTCCACAAGGGGGCAGCCTTAATGCCGGGGAAGCTGCAGTACCGATTTTATCCACAAGGATATCCACTAGTGGAGGGGGGTTCTGAAGTACCGGTTTAGTCCATTACGGGGCAGCACTACTGGGGTCTTAGGGCTGCAGTACCTCTTTTGTCTACAAGGGGGAACTACTACTGAAAAGTGGGGCTGCAGGACCAGTTTTGTCCACAAGGGGGCAGCACTACTGAAAGGGGGGGCTGAAGTACCGGTTTGGTGCACAAGGGGGCAGAACTACTGGGGACTTAGGGCTGCAGTACCTCTTTTGTCTACAGGGGGGAAGTACTACTGAAAAGGGGGGCTGCAGTACCAGTTCTGTTCACAAGGGGGCAGCACTGTTGGGGGGGTGCAGCACTGGTTTTGTCCACCGGGGGCAGCACTACTGAAATGGGGGGTGCTGCAGTACTGGTTTAGTGCACAATAGGGCAGCACTACTGGGGGAGGGTAGCAGTACCGGTTTTGTCCACAAGAGGGCAGCACTACTGATGGACTGGGCTGCATTAATTGTTTTGTCCACAAGAAAGCAGCACTACTGTGGGAGGGGGTGGGGTGGCTGTACCTGTTTTATCCACAAGGCGGAAGAACTACTGAGGGCCGGGAAGCACTACCGGTTTTGTCCAGAATGGGACAGCTCTACAGGGGGGTTGGGGAGAAGGGTGGGGCGCTGCAGTACCGGTTTTGCCCAAAACGGGGCAGTGCTAGTGGTGGGTGGGGTGCAGTACCGGTTTTGTCCACAAGGGGACAGCAAAACTGAGGGAAGGAAGGCTGCAGTACTGGTTTTGTACAAATGGTGGAAACACAACTGAAAGGGGGCTGCTTTAGTACCATTGTTGTCCACAACAAAGCAGCACTACTGGGGGGGGTTGCTGAAGTACAAGTTCTGTCCACAACGGGGCAGCACTATTGGTGCAGTGTAGGTTTTGTTTACAAGGAAGCAGCACTACTGGGGGGGAGGGGCTGCAGTGTCAGTTTTGTCCACAAGGCGGCAGCTCTACTGGGGGGGTGAGCTGCAGTACCTGTTTTGTCCACAAGGAAGCAGCACTACGGGAAGGGAGGGGGCTGCAGCACCGGTTTTGTCGAGAAGGAATGAGCTTTATTGGAGGGGCACTGCTGAACCTCTTTTGTCTAAAAGAAGGCAGCACAACTGAGGAAGGGCGAGCTGTAGTACAGGTTTTGTCCGCAAGGGGACAGCACTAATGGGGGTGGGGCTGCAGTGCCGGTTTTATACACAAGGAAGCAGCACTACTGGAGATGGTTGCTGAAGTACCGGTTTAGTCCATTACGGGGCAGAATTACTGGGGAATTAGAGCTGCAGTACCTCTTTTGTCTAGAGAGGGAAGCACTACAGAAAGGGGGGCTGCAGTTCTAGTTTTGTCCACAAGGAAGCAGCACTGAAAAAGGGGGTGCTGCAGTACCGGTTTTGTCCACAAGGGGGCAGCACTACTGGTGGGAGGACTGCAGTACTGGTTTTCACCATAAGGGAGCAGCACTGCTGAAGGAGGGGTGTCTGCAGTAACGTTTTTCACAACAAGGGGGCAACACTAGTGAGGAGGGGGCCTTGTAGTACTGTTTTTGTTCACAAGTGTGCAGCACTACGTGGGGGTAGGGAGGGGCTGCAGTACTGGTTTCATTTACAAGAAAGCCGCACTACTGGAGGGGGGGCTGCAGTACATGTTTTGTCCAAAAGGGGGCTGCACTACTGAAAGGGGGGGGGGGGGCTGATGTACCAGTTTTGTCCAGAAGGAGGCAGCACTACTGAGGGAGGAGGGGCTGCAATACCGGATTTGGCCACGAGGAAGCAGCACTACTGGGGTGGGGTGGAGGGTTTCCAGTGCCAGTTTTGTTCAAGACAAGGCTGCAGTAGTGAAAGGGGGGGAAGCAGTACCTGTTTTGTCCAGAAGGGGGCAGCGCTACTGGTGCACGGGGCTGCAGTACCGGTTTTATTTACAAGAAGGCAGCACTACTGAGGGAGGGCGTGCTGTAGTACTGGTTTTGTCCACAACGAAGTAGCACTACTGGGTGGTTGGAGCTGCAGTACCGGTTCTGCTCACAAGGGTGCAGCACTACTAAAAAGGGGGGAGTTGCAAAACCGGTTTTGCCCAAAATGGGGCAGCACTAGTGGTGGGTGGGGTGCAGTACTGGTTTTGTCCACAAGGAGGCAGCACTACTGGGGAAAGGGAGGCTGCAGTACAGGTTTGGTCACAAGGGTGCAACAATACTGAAGGGAAGGGCTGCAGTATTGGTTTTGTTCAAATGGTGGCAACACTACTGAAAGGGTGGGCGCTGCAGTACCGATTTTGTCCACAACGGAGCAGCACTACTGGGAGGGGGAGGGGATGACAGGGGGGCTGAATTACCAGGTTTTGTTCACAATGGGGCAGCACTACTGGTGGGGGGCGCTGCAGTACCAGTTTTATTCTCAAGGGGGCAGCACTACTGAAAGGTGGGGCTGAACACTGGTTTTGTCCACAACGCGACACAACAACTTGGGTCTTAGGGCTGCAGTACTGGTTTTGTCCACAAGGGGGACAACACTACTACTGCAGGGAGCTGCAGTATAGGTTTTGTCTACAAGGAAGCAGAACTACTTGGGGGGGGGGGGGGCTGCAGTGGTGGTTTTGTCCACAAGACGGCAGCTCTACTGGGGCGTGAGCTGCAGTACCTGTTTTTTTAACAAGGAAGCAGCTCTACTGGCGGGGGGGGGGGGGGGGGGGGGGGCTGCAGTGTCAGTTTTTTTGTCACAGCAACAGCACTACTGGTGGGGGGGGCTGCAGTTCCTGTTTCCTCCACAAGGGGACAGCACTACTGATGGGAGAACGGCATTACCAGTTTTCTCCACAGGGGAGCAGAACTGCTGAAAGAAGGGTGTCTGCAGTAATGTTTTTGTTCACAAGGGGCAACACTAGTGGGGGGGGGGGCGAATGCAGTACCTGTTTTGTCCACTAAAAAGCAGCACTACTGGGGTGGGGGCTGAAGTGCCAGTTTTGTCCACAAAGCTGCAGCTCTACTGGGGAAGGCTGCTGCACCGGTTTCGTCCACAATGGGCAGCACTACTCGTGGGGGAGCTGTAGTACCGGTTTTGACCACAAGGGGTCAGCACTACTGAGGGTTGGGTGAGCTCCAGTACTTGTTTTTTCCAATAAAATCAGCACTGCTGGGGGGTGGGTGAGCTGCAGTACATGTTTTGTCTCCAAGGGAGCAGCACTACTGTGGCAAAGGGGATGCTGTAATGGTTTTGTCTACAAGGGGGCAGCACTGCTGGTGAGGGGGCTGCAGTACTGGTTTTCTTCCCAAGGGGTCAGTGCTACTGGTGCTGGGAGCTTCAGTACCAGTTTTGTCCACAAGGGGGCAGCAGTAGTGGGAAGAGGGGGCTACAGTACTGGTTTTGTCCGCAGGGGCACAGCACTTCGCGGGGGGGGGGGGGGGGGGGGCTCCAGTACGGGTTTTGTCCACTAGGTAGCAGCAGTACTGGGGGGGCTGCAGTACCGGTTTTATCCACGAGGAAGCAACAACATGGGAAGGGGGGCTGCAGTACTTGTTTTGTCCAAAGGGGTCTCCACTACTGAAAGGTGGGGGCTGAAGTACCGGTTTTGTCCAAAACAGGACAGCACTACTGAGGGAGGGGGGCTGCAGTACCGGCTTTGGCCACGAGGAAGCAGCACTACTGGGGTGGGGTGTAGGGTTTCCAGTACCGTTTTTTTCCAAGATGAAACAGAACTTGTGGGGGAGGGGGGCTGCAGTACCTGTTTCGTCCACAAGGGGGCAACGCTACTCGTGGGGGGGGGGGGGGGGGGCTGCAGAACCGGTTTGGTTTACAAAGGGGAAGCACTGCTCAATGGGGGGGGCTGCACTACCGGTTTTGTCGACAAGGGGGCAGCACTAGTGAGGAGGGGGGCTGCAGTACTGGTTCTTTTCACAAGGGGGAAGCACTGGTGGGGAAGGCCTGCAGCACCGGTTTTGTCTACAAGTGAGCAGCACTACTGAAATGGGGGGGGGCTGCAGTAGCGGTTTGGCGCACAAGGGGACAGCACTACCTGTGGGGAGGGCAGCACTACCGGTTTTTTGCACAAGGAGGCAGCACTACTGATGGGGGGGGGGGGCTGCATTGCTTGTTTTGTTCACAAGAAAGCATCACTATTTTGGGGGAGGCGGTAGTACTGGTTTTGTCCATAAGGGAGTGACAATACTGAGGAGGGGGTTGCACTATTGGTTTTGTCCACAATGGGACAGCTCTATGGGGGGGGCGGGGGGGGGACTCCAGTTCCGGTTTTGCCCAAAACGGGGCAGCTCTAGTGTTGGGTGGGGTGCATTACTGGTTTTGTTTACAAGGAAGCCGCACTACTGAAGCGGGGGGCGGCAGTACCGATTTAGTAAACAAGGGGTCAGCACAACTGAGGGAAGGGAGGCTGCAGTACTGGTTTTGTACACAAGGAAGCAGCAATACTGAACTGGGGGCGCCAGTACTGGTTTTTACCAAATGGTGGACACTACTGAAAGGGGGGGTTGCAGTACCGGTTTAGTTTACAAAGGGTCTGCACAACTAAAAAGGGGGTGGGCTGCAGTACCTGTTTTGTCTACAAGGGGGCAGCACTACTGAGCGGGGGGTCTGGGCTTCCGATTTTGTCCTCAAGGGGACAGCTCTACGGGGGGGGGGGGGGGGGGTGGGGTGGGAGGGGCTGCAGTACCGCTTTTGCCCAAAACAGGGCAGCACTAGTGGTGGGTGGGGTGAAGTACCGGTTTTATCCACAAGGAAGCAGCACTATTGAAGGGGCGGGTGGCAGTACTGGTTTAGTCCACAAGGGGTCAGCACTACTGAGGACGAGAGGCTCCAGTACTGGCTTTGTCTGCAGTGGAGCAGCACTAATGAGGGGGGGCGGGGCTACATTACCGGTTTTGTCCACAAGGGGTCAGCACAACTGAAAGAGGAGGTGGGTTGCAGTACCTGTTTTGTCTACAGGAGTGAAGCACTACTGAAAGGGGGGGCTGAAGTACTGGTTTTGTGCACAACAGAGCAGCACTACTTGGGGCTTAGGGCTGCAGTACCAGCTTTGTGCACAAGGGGGCAGCACTACTGCTGCAGGGGCTCCAGTATAGGTTTTGTCCACAAGGAAGGAGCACTAAGGGGTGGGAGGGGCTGCAGTGTAGTTTTTGTCTACAAGGCAGCAGCTCTACTGGGGGATGAGCTGCAGTGTAGGTTTTGTGCACAAGAAAGCAGCACTACTGTGAGGGGGGAGAGCTGCAGTGTTGGTTTTGTTTTCATGGGGACAGAACTACTGGTGGGGAAGGATGCAGTACCTGTTGTGTCCACAAGGGGACAGTACTACTGGGGGGGGAGCTGCAGTACCTGTTTGGTCCACAAGGGAGCAGCACTACTGGAAGAGGGAGGGCTGCAGTACATGTTTTGTAAAAAGGGGGTTTCACTACTGAAAGGGGGGGGGGGGGGGGGGGGGGGGGGCTGAAGTACCGGTTGTGTCCAAAACGGTGCAGCACTACTGAGGGACGAGGTGGGGTGGAGGGTTTTCAGTACCAGTTTTGTCCAAGAGAGGGCAGCAGTAGTGAAAGGGGGGGCGGAAGTACTGGTTTTGTTGACAATGGAGCAGCACTACTGGGGGCTGAGGGCGGCAGTGCCACTTTTGTGCACAAGGGGGCAGCACTACTGTTGCAGGGGGCTGCAGTATAGGTTTTGTCCACAAGGAAGAAGCACTAAGGGGGGGGAGGGGCTGCATCGGTTTTGTCCACAAGGCGCCAGCACTACTGAAAGGGGGGTGTCTGCAGTACCGGTTTGGTGCACAATGGGGCAGCACTAATTTTTAAATGGGGAGGGCGGCAGTACTGGTTTTTCCGCAATGGGGCAGCACTACTGATGAGAGGGGGGGTGGTGCTGCATTACCTGTTTTGTTCACAAGGAAGCAGAACTACTGTGGGGGAGGCGGCAGTACCGGTTTTGTCCACAAGGTGGCAGCACTACTGGTGGAGGGGCTGCAGTACCTGTTTTGTCCACAGGGGGGCAGCACTGCTAAAGGGCAGGGGGGCTGCAGTATCTGTTTTTTCTACAAGGGGGCAGCACTCCTGTGGCAAAGGGGATGCAGTAATGGTTTTGTCTACAACGGGGTGGCACTTCTGGTGGGGGGATGGTAATAGCGGTTTTGTCCACAAGGGGGCAGCACTAAAAGGGGTTTGGGGGGATGCTGTTGTACCGGTTTTTCCAAAAGGGGGCAGCAGTACTCAGGGAGGGGGACGCAGTTCCGGTTTTGTCTACAACGGGGCAGCACTACTGAGGGGGTTGGGGTCTGCAGTACCGGTTTTGTCCACAAGGAGGCAGCACTACTGAAGGGGGGGCTGCACCATTCCAAAGACAAGGCATATCTGTTTCTTTTCACAGATCTGTAAAGTGTAATTGTACTTCTGAAGCCTTTTCAAGAAGAATGCGATGCACCTGAAGATATGTTTATTAAAAATGTACTTTCCAAATCAAACCCTGTACTGTAATTAGACTAGTTAAGGATGGTGGTCTCACTTCAACTAAGCCCATTTGAAATTTAGAGCATCTCCTCTCACTCTGATGCTGCTCTCCATTTACTCCAGTGTAGAGTCAGCCATTGGCTCTCAGTGGCTTGGCCCAGTCTGTTTGGGAAGAAAGAAACCACAGTGGCAATGTTTCAAAGGATTTACATGTGTTGGTATTCTGCACTGAGTGGAAGAAAAGCAAATTGGCACCTGGAGCAGTGAAATAAGGGGATTTTCTCCTTAATTTTCTTAATGGAGCATGGACTCAGCTGGGGAAACCAGTGGAGTGTGTGTGGAGGGCTGCTCTGCACACCTTGTGCCTCAGTCCCATTTTTCTGTGCCTTCTTACAAAGTAGAATGACAGCAAAAGTAATTTTGTCCATACCCAGAACTGACATAAAATCATCCTTGAAGCTTGTAGCCAAATTGCCACTGTAATGTAAATTTTAAGTATGTTCTGTAAGACTTGTGCTGTCCCTAGCATGACTCACACTGGGTGTGCAAATCAGTGATGAAAAGTGAGTCTTCAGGTGCTCCTATCTGCTGCTGCTTCTCAAGACTTTGTTGCTATCATTATATTATCATGCACTCAGGAAACCTCAAACTTTTCCCTGGAAATCTAGTGACCAGTTCTTATATTTATCAGGGTAGTCATTGTCTAAGCTAGCAGGGTACTTGCTTGAACTTTAAGGGGCTGACTTTATCTGATTAGGTGTACTGGAGACTTATTTTTTCACATCTAAAGTGAGCACAGTGACCATCACTCAGTTGGTTTTCTTAGATGTCTCTTACTTTCTTCTCTTCTCTTTGTTTTAATTTTGTTTTCCAAAAGAAATGGTCAAGCTTTCTTAGCAGCTTAGTGGCTAGGAGAGATCTCTGGGATGAAGTTGGGTGAGATGTTCTGTGTTCCAGTTAAGTGCTCTAATTTTTACCGATTTTACTTATTTAGAGGTAAGAGAAAATGAGCTATTTCCCCCCGCCCCTTTCCCTCTTTGAACCAGAAAGGGTCTTCTCATCTAAACTGGTTCATACATTCCTTCAGGCAATCCAATTTTTATGGAAAAAAAACTTTCATCAGAAAATCCCTGACTCGCTGTCCTCCCTGGAGACCTACATCTACTGGATTTTAGTTTCTTTGCCTTTGATGCATTGACACAAAAAAGCCTTTAATAAGCAGAAGTGAGCCCACCATTCATCTTTCTCTGCTACTCTCCAATTTGTAAATGAGCAAAGTTTGCTTATATACTTGCATGTGGTAATTATTCTGTAGTCATTAAAATACTGTAGTCTTTCATGGTTCCAGCAGTGAATCTTTTCCTACTGATTATTGGAAAACTCTAAGTGCTAATAACAACTATTAGTCCATTTTGGAATTGTAAATCTTTTATCCTCTGAATCAATCACTTGATTTTCAATTTTGTTTTTTTAAATTTTATTTTTCTGGACATCTTTCTGAGACCCATCAGGAAAATTTGATATCAATAGAGGTAATTTTTATATTTCAATATTTTTATGTTCCAATATGACTAGGAGGAACATTAAAATGAAGGTTGGTAAGTTCTACCAACCATAA
This sequence comes from Erithacus rubecula, assembly GCF_903797595.1. NCBI lineage: Eukaryota > Metazoa > Chordata > Aves > Passeriformes > Muscicapidae > Erithacus > Erithacus rubecula. Next base: position 46,724 of record NW_027636016.1, on the reverse strand, counting down.
ATATGGAAGAGCTCATAGTCTACTGAGAAGGTTTGGTCTGAACAGCTTCTTAGATCTCATTCCTTTAGCAAAAATCTTGTATCATCTTGTGAATTTAAATATAGTATTGTTGCCATCATTGGTTGGTTGATTGGTTTATTTTTTAATTTGACTAAGTGGAAAATAACTGTTAAGCAAAAATATTTTTCTTGCTGTTGTACTCAGTGATGTCACCTGGTTCTACCCTTCTGAACAACATGACAAACTAATCTTAATTAATTTAATCTAAATTTTACTTCATAACCATCTTCCTGGGTTTTTAAACCTATTCCAGCAACAAAAAAGAGTAGGAAACTTTGGATTTCCATGTATTTGTAAAAAACTGGCACTTTCTATGTAATGCAAATCTTGAGTCTCGCAGATAAACTGTAAACTCTTGAAGCAGTGTGTGTCAGGGGTGGGAATTCTTTCAGGGTGACATGAACGAGACTGGCACAAACTGCAGCACATTTTCAATTAGCTTATTTTTCTTTCCCCTGAGTTTACAACGCATGCAAAATGCTGATATGGTTCAGACAGCTGTTCTCACAGTGCAGTAAAAGCAGGTTTAACATTAAGATTGTCCCAGTGCATGAGGTGGGGGAGATGGGAAGGGAGGAGTTTTTCCCTCTGCTTCCACATTAACTCATTAAGAAGGCAAGTCATTAAAGAATGTATTTTACTAATAAATCACATTTGAAACTGCATGCTATGCAAATGGACAGGCATGAGTGGGACTGAATTTGTTTCTGTAAAAAGACTTGCACACTTTTAAATCACAGGTTTGAAACTGAGGAAAAACTTTTTTTTTTTTTTTTTAATTATATAAAGGTGATGTAAAATTACACTTATAGTAATGGGGAGAGAGCTTATTTACTCCTAAATTTCATTAATTGATCTCATTGGATATTCTTTCTGCTTGTGGTATCTTACTTGTGATATTGACTCTTTATGTGATATTTAGCAATAGTTTATGAAAAAAATAATTGAGCATCTGCCTATTCTGTTTCATTACTTTCCCCTAAAGCTCTTTTGAGTGCTATGCAAATCATGCCAATTTCCAGTAACAGTGGAAGTGTGTGTGACAACTTCCTGTTGTCTCAAAATCTGTGTTTTGCCCCACACTCATCCTACTCTGAGTCTTTTTAGTACCTGACTGATGTAACCGTGAACAAAACTTCAACATTCCCCCCTGCATGCTATTTCTGCTATGGACTGGTGTTCTCTTTCTTTCTGTCTCTCCACAAACATTTATTGGTGTTGATGATACACCAAAAGAATTGCTATATTGCACAACCCTCCAAACTAAAGACCAGTGACTTCTTTCTTTTTCTTTTTTCTTTTTTTTTCTCCATCCTTTGGTCAATTAGTATATTAGTCCAGAGAAATGCCAAGCTGCATACAGCTGCTCTATGTTGCATCCAGCTATTAAAGGCATCTATTCATGTGCTTGTCAATTGTGTCATTTTTTCTCTTTGTGTGTTGCCCATGCTACTTCTGGCATCTCCCTTCCTTCCAAACCTTTTCATGCCCAGCAGATAGTTTTTGCAGACCTAATGAGGCAAATGTCATGGCTGTGTTTGAGATATCTCAGTGTCTATTTTAGTCGGGTATATTAAAATGAAGGCAAGGAAAAGTAGTTTGTGTTGTTCTTGGAGTAGACATTATATTATATTGCAATTAATTGTTGCAAATGTGAGCCTTGCATTAGAAAATGAGCTCTGTATTTGAAAAGCTGAGGTATGTGATGTTTGAACATGCTCACATACAAACTGCTGCTTAGGAGAGATTAATGGCAAAGGTGTTCCCATCTGTGCATGTGCAACTGATCATCAAACACAAATGAAACATGTCAACACTCACACAAAATGCTCTAGAATTCATCTCTCCTTTTTCCATAGTGCTTCCATCTAACTAGCTCTTTAAACAATTCTCTCAGGAAGAAGTGGGTTCTATATGAAACCATGAAGGCTTCAAAAAATTGCAAGGGATGGAGAACAGCAGCTAAATTATTCTGATTCATACCAGACACAACCTGCTGGTGTGATTTATCTGCCTTCTTAATCAGGCACTCAGGAAAAAAATAATGATATTCACAATACCATTCTCTAATATGATTTTATTTGTAGTCAAGGAAGAGACAGAAAATACCTGAAAAACTTATATTTCAGCTAGTGTTTCAAGTCTTCTTTTCAAATTTGACAGATTTCTCAGTTATGAAATCACAGCAGAGCTGACCAAAAATATCCTTTACCCTATTCCTGGAGTTCTTAAGTAAAATCCTTTGCCAACAGCAGAAAGCATTCTATATTAATTATGCATTGGAAAAAAATGGTCTTTCACAGAAATTCAGGCTAAATTAATTTAAATCCAGGCTAAAACAGTGTTGCTGCATGGATTTTTCTGCACCAATCTGAGCTCCTACTCCTCCTTGGAGGCAAGGGGATGGAAGAATGTGTGTGGGGTAACCAAACATGGAGCATTGTTATCTCACTTGGCCACACCTTGCTCCAGAAACTGGCTGCTGTCCCCTGAGAACTTTGTGCCCTGGACCTGAGATGATGATGAAGTCAAATCAGCACACCTGACAAGAAGAAATCCTTCCAGAATATCTTAAAGTTCAGCATTACCTGCCAGTATTTCAATCTGATCTTCACTACAATTGAACAGACAACTTCCATCAATTACACAGTGAGTTGTTTGCCACCTGGGTAAATGACACTTGATAGCTGGCACTGAGTAATCAGGAAGAGTAGGGTTGGTTAAATATCAAAAGTGAGAGACACTCAGACAACTCACTCTTCAAAATGTGACACTAGGCACCTGTACTTTTATTGTGATGCCACTCCTGGATCCCCTTTACTTTTGGTTTTTGAACAGTAACATATTTACTGGATAGTCACTAAAATGACTTGTGAAGTAAAGCAGACAGACCTGATATTGTAGAGTGACTATTTGTGAAGTTATGCTAAAAAAAAATCTTAAAATATCAGTCCCAGTCAGAAACTGAACTGACCTATATCAAAGTAATTTACAACTATGTATAACTGAATATGTGTGAGAACACAAATGCTCACCCTGCATATATGTGTTGACAGAAGTCAAGGATTGTTTATGAAGAATTACCTTTTTTTTAGCTAAAATACCATTTTTTAGCTAAAATATTTAATAACTGTTTTATTGTCAGGCTGAAAAAATACTGATGTGGCAAATCCACTGTTACTGATGTGAAATCTTTCTCCTCCATTCTATTTCTACAAATGTTTACTGTTGTGAACTGGAAGATCCTTTGTCATTTGTGCAACACTGGGCTGTTTTTAATTCAATTCATTTATGTCTATGTCTGTGGGTAAAGGTGATTAGGATTATTTGAGTCTCCTCACAATTACAATTAAGTAATATGCAGAAAACTCAAATTTCTCACAATTTGATTTCCCAGAAATATGTAAGTGAAGTAGAACTTGCCAAACTCAAATGTTGCTTGATTTAGAGCAGTGAATTTATGCTTTATATGGTTCTTTCAGTGTCTTTTCCTTTTTGTTTTCCAAAACTTAAACAACCTCCTCCCATGAGGCAAAGCTGTTGACATTTCTTTAAGCAATTGCAGACTTTCCAAACTGTTTCTTGACACTGTCAGGGTAATCAGAATTGTATAAATTATAACTACTCTTCAAAGATCTCTGTGACTTGAACTCTTTGATGAGGTCGTGTGATGTTTGGGGCAGTGAGGGAAACTTATGGGATACCAGACATTGCACAATATTTAAATATCCTTAGTTATATATTCAGTGATTGCAAACACATGGCAATATTTTATTAACTCTTCTGAAATAAGAGAATGTGTTTGTAACAGGAAAAAAAAAGTATTTCAGTAAAAAAGCTCATACCATATGACTCATGTACCAGGAAGCAAAATTACTGAAGTGTTTTCAGAAAAGAACACTTACCTCAGTACAATAGATTTTTTTTTTTTTTTTTTTTCATCCTGCACACTTGTTATTGCTGTTAGTGTGTTCTTCCCTTTTATTCAGAAAGACTGATATACTGTAAAATGTAATAGTTTTTACCTGTCTTTTAAGTAAAGCAATAACAGATTGATACCATATCCAACAAAACAGAAAATATGAATGAGATTCTTTAGCACTAGAACAAACGGAAAATTCCCTTTAGCAAAGTTATTTTTACCAGTTGCTTCAAAAACACTGTGTTAGTAAATTAGGTTATGGAGACGTTGCTGCAACATGGAAAATATCTTTGAACTAGACACAAATACTTATTAAGATGCATTAGAGAGGAACACAGATGCTGCCAGCAGCAGCCATACATTAGCTCTACCTTTTACTTTCCTTTTAAAATGTTGTTTTAATTATCTCAATCTGTTTTCCCTAAGCAATAGAGCAGCCTATGCAATCCACCAAGTTCTGAGAAGACACCCAAGAAACCCTTTGTTTTAGAAGCAGGAAGAAATCAGTAATGGAGATCTCTAAATCTGCTTCTATTTTACTTTTAAACAATGGTTTAAGAATGAGATGCTGGAAGAAAATGTGGCCTGAACAGAACAGTATGGGTTTGTAAATCTTGAAAACAGAGACTCAAAATAGAGAAAAACATACATGTCAATCATTCACCAAAAACTCAAACTAACAAATGAAAAACTGCAGAAAGCTATCCCTCAAGGAATTTTACAGGCATGCCTTTTTAAGAGGGTATGGCAAGGAGAATGTTATATAATGAAGTATTCAAATTAATTGATGAAGGATTTCAGAGAGAAACTATCCTTGGCAGAAGAAAAAGACTGAAGAGATAGTAAAAGATAAATATGCCATTTGTCATCAAAATTGAGTCCCTTAATTGAAGAACTGCAGAATAATTTGGATAAATATTCATTTGGTGCCACCTGTAAATGTAAATAAACTGCATCTGTGTTCCAAACCTACTTTTCAACAATGCTATGGAAAAGTTGCCTAGAATTTTGGACACAGGTTTTTTTTATTTTGATGTAGGACAGGTCAGAAAGCCACAATCTCAGTTAACAGTAAAAGGCACTAACTTTGAATTAAGTAACCTAGGAAACAAAGGAGTTTCCTTCCCAAAATTCATGTTTAAAAGATGTTGTTTGCTTAAACTGACTATTCTGATTAACTTTCACAGGGCAACAACACAAGTCTGATGTGTCCTGAGAAGGGATCCTCTGGGTAGCCCCACTGCCCTACTTTCAAGCTACTTTCAAGCTGAGGCTTTGAGAAAAGCAAAGAGAAAAAAAAAAAAATGCTAGGACGATCTGGAGCTTCCCTCTGGCTACTAGAAAGAAGCCCAGAGCCCTGCAGGAAGGAGGTAAAAGAAACAAAAGAGGCTCCTTCTCCCGGTGGTGTTCACATCTTTATTTGGGATGTGGTGCTGGGAGAAAGAGGAAGTGGGAATGCCTGGACCTTGGATTTTAAACCTCCCGCCATGGGCGGAGTAAAACCAGAGCCCGGCCAATGAGCTCAGGGGGGAGGGGAAAGGGGAGGGCAAAGGACTGAACCACAGGACAGGGTACAGGGGAAGTTAGGGAGATACCATTTTCAATGCTACACACAGCAGTATATGAAATACAACATCTCCCCTTTTTTTTTTTTTTTTTTTTTTTTTTGGTTAAAACAAGGCTAAATAAAACATTGTGTTCATTTTTGATTCAGAAGATGAATTTGCCCATCACTTGCAGTTTGCAGGAAAATTAGACTGTTTTTTGTTTGTCAACTTGATATGGCTGACTACTGAGGTAGTAGAAATGAGACCATTAACAGCTTTGAAAATTAAGTTACGGAGGATCTCAAATGCTACAACTATAAGGAAAAGAATAATAAAGAATAACAAAATTGTTTCAACTATAGAAGTCCACCACCCTGTGAGTCCCCAGCCTATGAACAGTTCATTGAAACAATCTTCTGATTCTAGTTAACAAAAAGACAGCTTGGAAGGGGTTCTTTCCGGGGTTGAGTAGAGGGTAGGTTTTCTCTAAAAGGAAAAACAAACATTTTAAAAACACATTAAAGTCTTTGTCTGCTGGAAGGTCCTTCTATGAAGATTTTTTCTCTTCCTTCCAACAGCATCTTCTTTTTGAAGCAGTGGCTACTTGCTTCTCATCCCCTTCCGCTGGAGCTGTATTTTTTGGAACAAAAGGCTTGACCCACTTATGGGGAATCCACCGAGGGCCTGAGGGAGTGGATATGCATGCATAACCACGTCCCCAGGTAACAAGCTCATAGGGACCTTTGGTTTCCCATGTTTCTAGGTCCCTAATCAAAACTGGTGGATGCTGAGATAATTTGAACTGTTTACTGCTGTTAAAATGACATACCACAGGAGGACTCATGTTTTCAAATTAGCAATTTAAGAAATTGATAGTGAACAGGGCTTTACAGAGCTTTTGCTGTGGAGACATCCACATGGTGGAACTGCTCTAGCCAGGACCTGTTTGAGCGTCTGGTGGGCATGGTCAATCACAGCTTGACCTGTGGGGGAGTGCGGGATGCCAGTTTTATGTTCCACTCCCCACTGCTGGATAAACTCTAGAAACTCCTTGGATATGTACGCTGGGCCATTATCTATTTTGATTTCCCTAGGAATCCCCAGCACTGAAAAAGCTTGCACTAGGTGTTGTTTGGCATTGTCCTGGTTTGAAAGGACAGGTGTCTACCAGTAAGGGCAGAAGTTTCCCTTTGAAATAGAGACTTTGGTTCCATTCCCCCCAAGTATTATAATTGTTTGAATCAAGGACTCTGAGGCAGAGATAAGGGGGTGGGAATAACAGTTCTTTTACTAATATATCTAACCATACAAGCAGAAAAACAGCAGTTGTAAAAATTGCTAACAGAACAGAATAGATAACTCGGTGTCAGTCCCTTTAGATGCAAGCACACTGTCTCTGTACTTGGTCCCAAGTCTGGCAGCCGCCGAGGGCAGGCAGGAACGGAGGCAGAAGGGGGGGCGGCAGCGGCCACGCCGATCCCGGGCGGGAACAGGCTGGAGCGGCGGCTCCTCGCTCACCGTGTGTGTCCAGGGGATCAGCTGTGTCCGCAGAGGCAGGAGGCTGGAACGGGGCAGATGCAGGGCAGGTGATCACAGAGGGTCTGGCTCTGCTGTGCTCGGCCGCGTGGCTGAACGATCCCAGGCGTCCTCCTCCGAGCTCTCTGGAAACGCGAGTGCCCTCCCGGAAGCCTCAGAGGCCCCTCCGGGGCCGTTCCCACCCACCCCTTTGTCTGGAGCCATCAGAGATCCTGGGTGTAGCCCGGCCAGCTCCATTGGCATGATAATGGGAAAAATTCTTAAAATTGACACAGTAACAGAAAAACACTCAACCCCCAACATGGGGTTATGGGATTGTGGGGTTATGGGATTGTGGGGTTATGGGGTTATGGGATTCTGGGGTTATAGAGTTTTTGGGATTTGGTGGTTTATGGGGTTATGGGATGTTCTTGGTGTATTTTGGGATATTTTTTGGGTGTTTTTGTGGTGATTTTGGGGTGTTTCTGGGATATTTTTTGGGTGGTTTTGGGGTGATTGTGGGATTGTTTTGGGATATTTTTGGGGTGGTTTTGGTATAAATTTGGGATGTTTTGGGGTGTTTGTAGGGTGATTTTGAGAAATCTATTGGGGTGTTTATGGGATATTTTTGGGGTGATTTTGGGTTGTTTATGGGATGTTTTTTGGGTTGTTTATGTGATATTTTGGGGTGATTTTGGGATGGTTTTTGGATTTTTTTTGAGTGTTTTTTGGGATGTTTTTGTGATATTTTTGGGGTGATTTTGGGATGGTTTTTGGGTTATTTTGGGGTGTTTTGGGGGTGATTTGGGTGGTTTTGGTGTCCCACCTGCCATGCTCAGCAGCTGTCCCAGTTTGGCATATTTCTGTGGTATTTTTGGGATATTTCTGTGATATTTTTGTGATGTTTATGGGATATTTCTGGGATATTTTGGGGTGTTTTGGGGTTATTGTGGGATGTTTTTGGGGTGTTTTGGGGTGTTTCGGGTCCCTCCTGCCATGCTCAGCAGCTGTCCCAGTTTGGGATATTTTTGGGGTGTTTTTGTGATATTTCTGGGATATTTTTGGCATATTTCTGTGATGGTTTTGGGATGGTTTTTGGGTTATTTTGGGATATTTTTTGGTTTATTTTGGGGTGTTTTGGGGTGTTTTGGGGTCCCACCTGCCATGCTCAGCAGCTGTCCCAGTTTCAGCGCCGCCCCCCTGGCCCGGCTCAGCGCGGCACCAAACGCTCGGCAGCGGCTGCTGACAGCAGGGGGGAGCCTGGGGGACAAACTGGGGAGGGGGAGACAAAACTGGGGAGGGGGATCCTGAAAATGGGGAGAGGGAGACAGATTGGGGGAGGGGAGACACAAAATTGGGGGGGGGGAGACAGATTGGGGAGAGGAGACAAATTGGGGGGGGGAGAGACCCAAAATAGAGGAGGGGGAACCCTAAATTGGGGAGACAGACCCCGAAACTGGGGAGGGGAGAGACCCGAAATTGGGGAGGGGGACACGAAATTGGTTGGGGGGTGGAGATTTGGAGGTCCCCAATTGGGTCTGGGGTTTCAGGGGGATTTTGGGGTCCCATTGGGTCTGGGGTCTCAGGGGGATTTTGGGTCTGGGGTCTCACACTCAGCCTGGCGCTGCTCCTGCCCCCACAGCCACATCCGGGCGGCTCCGGCCAAAGCCCCCAGACCCAATTCCAGCGCCAGCCCTGGGGGAGCCAAAACTGACACCAGAGACCCCAGACCCGATTCCAGAGACCCCAGACCCAATTCCAAACAGAGCCCCCAGACCAAATTCCAGAGACCCCAGACCCAGTTCCAGAGACCCCAGACCCCATTCCAAACTGGGCAGGATGGGGGACACCAATGGGGGACCCCAAAATCCCAGTGCCCCCATTTCCATTCCCAGTCCCCCCCAGTCCCTCCCAGTCTCCCCCAGTCCCTCCCAGGTCCCCCATTTCCATTCCCAGTCCCCCCCAGTCCCTCCCAGTCCCTCCCAGTCCCCTCAGTTCCCCCAGTCCCTCCCAATTCCCTCATTTCCCATTCCCAGTCCCTCCCAGTCCATCCCAGTCTCCCCAGTTCCCATTCCCAGTTCCCCCAGTCCCTCCCATGGCCGCTGCCCGGCCCATCCGGCTCACGGGCACCGGCGCTGCCGGCCCCGCCCCCCGGCCTGGGGAGACCCCAAAATAAACACGGGGAACCCAAAACAGAGAGAACCCCAAAAATACAGAGAACCCCCAAATACAGAGACACCCCAAAAATAGAGACCCCGAAATAAACACAGGGACCCCAAAAACAGCACAGGGACCCCAAAAACAAAACCCCAAAAACAAAGAGAACCCCAAAAACAGAGACCCCAAAAACACAAACCCCAAAAATAGAGACCCCAAAATAAACACCGGGGCCCCAAAAACAGAGACCCCAAAACCACAGACCCCAAAAATAGAGACCCCAAAATAAATACCGGAACCCCAAAAATCAGCACGGGGACCCCAAAAACAGAGACCCCAAAATCAGACACTGGGATGCCCAAAAACACAGAGAACCCCCAAATACAGAGAGACCCCAAAAATAGAGAGAACCCCAAAAACAGAGACCCCAAAAATCAGCACAGGGACCCCAAAAATCAGCACGGGGACCTCAAAATAAACACAGGGACCCCAAAAACAGAGAGAACCCCAAAAATCAGCGGGGGGACCCCAAAAACAGAGACCCCAAAATCAGCACAGGGATCCCAAAAATCAGCACAGGGACCCCCAAAACTGCACCGGGGACCCCAAAAGCAGCACAGGGAACCCGAAAATACAGAGAACCCCAAAACCAGAGAGAACCCCAAAAAATACAGGGAACCCCAAAAGCAGCACAGGGACCCCAAAATAAACCCTGGGAACCCCAAAAATACAGAGACACCCCCCCCCCAAAATAGCGAGAACCCCCCGAAAAATACGGGAAACCCTAAAAACACCCAAAATAACGAACCCCCCAAAAACGAATCCCAAAAATAGAGGGAACCCCCCAAAAATACGAGAACCCAAAAATAACAGGACCGACTCCCCCCCCCAAATATCAGGGCCCCCCCCCACAATACTGGGAACCCCCAAAAAGAGCCGAGACCCACCCCCCCAAAAAATTACCGGGACCCCCCAAATATCGGGACCCCCCCCCAAATATTGGAATCCCCCAAACTCCAGGACCCCCCAAAAAAGCCGGGACCCCCAAATATCGCCCCCCCCGGAATATCGGGACCCCTCCCAAAAAAACACCGGGACCCCCCAAATATTGGGAGTTCCCCAAATACCGGAACCCCCTCAAATATCGGGAACCCCCCCCAAAAAAATAGAGACCCCCCCTCCCAAACACTGGGACCCCCCAAAAAATACCAGGACCCCCCAAATATTGGGAGTCCCCCAAATACCGGGACCCCCAAAACAGTCGCGATTCCCCAAAGTACCGGGACCCCCCCCCAAATATCGACACCCGCCCCAAATACCGGGACTCCTCCCCCAAAAATAGCGGGCCCCCCCCCAAATATCGGGATCCCCAATCCTGGGACTCCCCCCCCCCATACCGAGAATCCCCAAAATCGGGACCCCCCCAAATATCGGGACGACCCCCCCCAAAAAAAAAATACCGAGACCCCCCCGAAACACCGGGACCCCCCAAAAAGAGCCGGCACCCTCCCCCAGTCACTGACCTGGTCCCAGTCGGTTTTTTGGGGGGGTCCCGGGCGGTTTTTTGGGGAGGGTCCCGGGGGGGGTCTGGGCCAAGCCCCGTCCGAGCCCCCCCCGGGTGGAACCCCCGCAGGGACCCCCGGGAGAGCGCATCGGGAATTGTCAATGAATACTCAACATGTTGATGCATTTAGGGAAGTCTTGTCTGAGTTAGTGTGTGCTCTTGGCTGAACTTCAAGTACCCGGAGATAAGAAACTTTTGCTTTATTGTTTTTGTCTTTGTGTGGGTTTCGCGTGCTGGGGGAGGGGTGGATTTCGCCTGAGGGAAGCAACGTGAGGCCGGGGAGTGGGAGGGGCTGTCCCGCGTCTGGGGGCCTCCCCTGTGAGCTGCGGGGACCAATCGGAGAGCTGATTGAGTGATGGACAGCTCGGGAAACCAATGAAAAGTTATTTCGCTTTCTCAATTCACAGTGGATCAAGTTAACTAATCTCTCCTTCGGCCTCAGGCTCCCGGTGTGGTGCCGTGGCCTCTGGCCGGTGCCCCGGCCCCCGGCCCGGCCCCAGCTCTGCGGGGAGCCCCCGGCGCGGCCCCGGCTCGTGCTGGGACAGTTTCAGGGGCTGCCCCCGGGGCGCGCGGGGCTCGGCCATGGGGCGAGTGGGGCGAGCGTGGAACGGACACGCGGACAAGCGAACACGCGGAGAAACGGCCCCCGGGGGTTCAGTTGCGGCAGCAACAGCGGCAGCAGCGGCAGCAGCAGCGGCAGCAGCGGCAGCAGCAGCGGCAGCAGCAGCAGCAGCAGCGGCAGCAGCGAGTCTACAGATCCTCAGGATCTCTTGTTCCTTCTCTTCCTCGGAGTCGCTTTCCCCGACCCTCTTCCCTCTCTTACCTTCTCCCCTCTTCCCATTCCGGGCCATGTTCCGAGCCCGCCCCCGGCCCCGGGCGGGGCTGCCCCTGCCCCGTCGCCATCCCCGTCCCCGCCCATCCTCCCCCCGGTGTCGCCTCCGCCCGGCTCTCAGCTGTCCTGGCTGTGGCGCTGTTGGCTGGGCATCACTTCTCTTTGGCATCGCTTGTCCCAGCCCCATCCCCAGTCCCAGCCCCGGCCCCAGCCCCGGCCCCGGCTCCTCCCGGGGCCCGTGGAGGGCACACACGGCGCGGCCGCTCCCGCAGCCCCCGCTGCGGCTCCTTCAGCCCGAGCTCCGCCGGGGCCCAGGGCGGGTGGGATGCCCGGCCCAGGACGCTCGGGGGGCGCTCGGGGGCCGTGTCTGGCCCCGGGCCGAGCGCTGACAGCCGCGTGTCGCCCGCAGGGGAGTCGCAGGAGGCGTTGCAGGAGCGGTACCGGATGGGTTCCCTGCTGGACAGCGGCGGCTTTGGCAGCGTCATCCCGGTCACCCGGCTCGCGGACGGCACCACGGTGAGTGGCAGGGGTGGAGGAGGAGGGAGAAAGAGGGAGGAGGAGGAGGAGGAAGAAGAAGACAAGGAAGGGGAGGTTGGAGCGCGGCGTGCCAGGCGGCGAGCTCAGCCCGCTGCTGCCCCTTGGCTCACAGGTGGCCGTCAAGCGCATCCGGCCCTGGGGCGATCTGGTGAGTGAGCGGGGCCAGAGGCTCCCATGGACAGCACTCCAAATCTTCCCTGTGCCCCCTCCAGGTGCCACACAGGGTGAGGGACATTCATCAGAGACTCGTGTCCTGTGGAACTGTGGATGCTGGGCTGCAAAATGACCTCCTGAGGCTGGCTGAAGAACACCCAGCTAATGTGGTGATGAGCCTCCTGCGCTGTGCCCCATTGTGTGACAGGTATGCGGCACAGGTGCCCTGAGAGCTCAGGCTTCACTGGCCTGTAGGGCCATTGCCCTGCACAGCCTGTCCAGTGGGGTCTGCCAGACACTCAGAGAGCTCTGGGCCCCTTGAGCCACCCTGTTTGCTGATCCTTCTGCCATGCTCCCTCCCTGCCCCTCAGGGCACAGGGCTCTGTCACCTGGCCCCACTCAGCTGCATGGGGCTTGGTACTGATGCACAGCTCTGGTCCCACAGAGCTGCAGCCTTGATGTGGAAAACCATCGGCTCATCGGGACCAGCAGTGCAGAAGGTGCTTCCAGAGCTGCTCTTTGTGATGGAAGACAGGCCAGTATACAGCATGTTCTTCATCAAAGAGGACAACGAGGCCATCTTTGCACTGGCAGTGAGTTTCTGACACTGGCCTTTGCTTGCCCTCCAGGTCCCCTCTCCAGCAGCTCTCCATGCTCTGCCCAGTGCCCTGCAGCTCCCAGCCTCGGGCACTGGGCTGAAGGCTGGGCTAGGGACAGGCTCAGGGGCAGCAGGCCGGGTGCTCCCCCTGCGTCTCCCCTGGGGCCCTGCCACACGGACACCTCGGCACTGAGCACTGCCTCGGGCTGCTCTGTCTTTTGCAGGCAACTCTGGTGCTCTGGGTGACTGTCCACATGCCCGAGTGGCACCACACAATGATTGCATATTCTGCCCGTGTCTTCGTGGCTCTGCTATTCCAAATTTTCAGCACCACAGAGCAGATGCCACAGGAGGTTGAGAACTTCTGGACAGCGTGCCGGGAGGAACACCGCCTTCCCAGCAAGCCCAACAGGTCCCAGTCACCCTGTCCTTCCCATGCCCTTGTGGCCAGGGTCACTGCTCCCAGCGTGACCTGGCCTTTGCTCTGGCCACAGGTTTGCAGTGCAGACCATGAAGGCTCTGCTCTGCCTACTGGGCTGTGATAAGAAGCTGGTGGCTCTGGAGCGCAGGCGGGTCTGGGACACCCTGCTCTGTGCTGAGACCCAGCACTATGCAGTGGGGCTGCTGGCCAGGTGAGTCCCCCTTCTCCCCGCTGCCAGCATTGGTGCCCTGTGCCCGGAGTGCCCCACACGCTCCCCGTGGTCGTGGCCAGAGGGCCTTGGCACCGAGGGACGGCCGAGCAGCCTGGAAAAGGCTGGGAGAGGAGGGCTCCCAGGAGCAGCCGCCTCCCAAAGGGCCCACGTCCCCTCGCAGGGTGCTGGGCAAAGGTCCCACACCTCTGTGAGTCAGTCCTGGGAGAGGTTTGCCCGCCCGGCTCAGGGCTTTGGTGCCTTTCTCCCCCTGCCAGGGAGATGCGCCGTGGCTCGAGCCCCTTGTGTTGCGGCATCGCCAGGCACCTGCTCAGCCTGCTCATCGGGGGGCAGCCGCGCTGGGATCTGCCGGCCCTGGCGTTCTTTGTGGAGGTGAGCCTGAGGGCCAGCGCTGCCTGGCTGAGCTGCCTCCCAGCTCTCTGGCTCTGGGAGCCGCAGCCGCCTGGCACGGTGCGCGCCCGGTGCTGCCGCCTGGGCCCGGCCCTGGGCAGTTCTGCACTCCCAGCGGCCGGGTCCCTGTCACTGCCCTGTGCCTTTCAGGTCCTGCAGTGCCTGGACTTGAGCAAACACGGGCACAGTGCCCTGTCGGTCATGTCCAGGCACCTGCCGAGCGAGAGCAGGGACAGGCTGCGCCTGGAGCTCAGAGGCCTCGTGGTGCTCAGCAAGGAGCCCTCGCTGGTGAGAAGGGGGCAGTGGCTGAAGCCGCGCTGGCATCGGGGGGCTGGGCAACGCAGCCCCTTGGGCTTGCCTGGGATTCGGCAGCTGAGGCAGCTGCTCCCAGCTCTCTGCCTCCTGCTTCAGCTGCCCCAGTGCCTTGGCACAGGCCTCTGGCCTCTGGGCCCTGAGGCAGCTGCGTGGGGTTGCAGGGCCAGGGCCCTGTTGGTGCTGCAGCCCTCCAGGGCTTCACAGCACAGCCTTGTGTTGCACACAGAGCGGAGGAATACGCGGCGTCTACCAACACCTGGTGGAGCAGCTGGGTGATCCGGATGGAGAGATGGTGTGGATGACCCTCTCTGTGCTCGCCCACATGCTCCAGGAGAAAAGACCTTAAGATACCCAGCGCCACTGCCCAGAAGCTGGCTGAGCCACTCCTCCCACACTTTGAGAATGTAAGGTTCTGAGCCCACAGGCACTGGAACTGCCAGGAAACTTTGTGCCCTGGGCAGTTTTGGGCCTTTGCCCCACTGGGCCTGGACTAGTTGGTGCTGAGCTCTTCTCCTTTCCTCCAGGACAACAGCCACGTGCAGCTGCTCTCCATCCAGCTCTTCAGCAAGGTGATGGAGCTGGTAGTGGAAGAGGGGAAAAAGGCTCTCACCAGAACCGTGAGCCAGAGCCTGCTTCCCCTCTTCTTGCACTGGCATGACTGAGAACCGGTGCGTGGCGAAGGTGAGGTTTTGTGTCGTGCTGCTGCATCCCCGGCAGGGGCTTGGCTGCCTCTTCCCCTGGCGCCTCGTGGGCTCCAGCCTCGCCCTGGCCTTGGCACAGGGACGTGGGTCCCATGCCCTGGGCTCTGGTGCCACCTCCGGCTCTCTACTGCTCTCCAGGCCTCTGGCGAAACCCTGCTTCGTGCAGCACGCTTCCTGGGGAGGAGGGATCTGGAGGAGCTGCTGAGCCAGCCGTGGCGCATGAAGGTCGCCAAGTGCCTGGTAAGGCCAGCCTGGAAGCCCCAGCCGCAGGCTGGAGAAGTCCCCTGCCCCCGGAGCTCAGCGTGCGGGGCCGGCAGCTGTGGCCCTGCCCAGCGCCGCAGCCAGGGCAGCCGCAGCCTGCGCCCTACACAGGGGCTGCTCCCTTCGCTGGGCCGCGTGGGCTCTCGGCCGGGCTCCTCCGGCCCCGAGCCGGGTGCCCACGGAGTCCCGGCCCGGCCGGGCCTCGGGGCTGTGCGGGCCGGGGAGGCCGGGGCTGGGCGCAGGGAGCGCCCGGCCGAGGGGCAGAGCCCGCGCCGAGCTTTCCCTCCTGGCGCTCTCCGCAGCTGCTACAGGACGAGAGCCGAGCGGCCGAGCACCTGCGCTGGGCCCTGCCGTGCCTGCAGAGCCCGCAGCCGCGCCTGCGACAGGCGGCCCTCAGGCTCATCGGTGAGCCGCCAGCCCGCCGTCCCTCCCCGCCTCCGGCCCGGCTGCTGCCCCGGCAGCGGGAGCCGGGCCCGGCGCGGTGCAGCCCCGCCTGCCCTCGGCGCTGCCGCCGCCCTCCCGCAGCCGTGCCCTGGGGCGGCACGATGCGCCAGGGGCCCGGGCTGAGCCCTGCCCGGGGGACGAGGCCGTGTGGCCGCAGGGCTGGCAGCGCCCCTGGGGGGCAGCTGTGCCGCTGGGGCCGACACGGGCTCTGTGTTGCCAGGGCTCGCCGGAACGCTCCTGAGGGGACACAAGGAGGAGCTGCAGGTCCTCAGCGAGGGTGAGTGAGGGCAGCCGCCCTCGTGGCAGCGGGGCCGCCGGGGGCAGCTGCAAATGCCGGGCACGGAGCTACAATCGCTGCCCGGCTGCGGAGGGCTCTGCGGCCTGTGCGGACGAGGGGCGGTGCGGGCCGAGCACGGAGAGCTCTCAGGGACACGGGGGATCCGTGGCCAGCACCTTCTGGCCCGTGCCCTGGTCTCCTGCTCCTTCGTGGCCATGGCAGGAGCTGGGTGGGATGGCCCTGGCAGGAAGGTTTCCTTGGATTCCCACAGTCCGGCCTCTGACTGTGGTTCTGCTTCTCTCTCTCGCAGCCCTTCAAGCCCTGAAGGAGGACAAGAGCCCCTGCTTTATGAGGCAGGTTATCCAGCTGCAGTTCAACAGAAGATCTGCCGAACTTCGTCTGCTGGATCAGAAGAACCACTGTCCTTCGGCGACCTGCCCATTGAAGATGGGACCAGCTGCAGAGCAGACGGGACCAGCTGCAGCTCCAGGCACAGCTCTCGCTGCTCACAGCTGAGCCTGTGGCAAGCTCCAGGAGCTCCTGCCGTCTCCCTCCCTGTTGGCAGCTCCCTCCCTCCATTCCTCAGACCCTGCCCATCCCCTGTTTTGCCTCCCAGCTCACCCCTTCGCTTTGCCTTCCCTTCATAAAGTTTTTTTTTTTTCACTTTACCCACATCTCTGTGGAGCCTGAGCGGCACCAAACATGAGCCCTGGGACACACAGGGCCCTGCTGCCGTTCTCTGTGCACGGACAGAGAGGAACAAGGGCAGCTCAGGTCATGCAGGTCCCTTGCACAACACTGTGGGGTTAAAAGCCGTGCTGAGCACGATGAAGGGGACAAGGAGCCTGGGTTTTAGAAGAGCCAGCTTGAGTATGCTCTGAGCCCAGCCTTGAGGGATTCCCTGGCTAGCATCCATATAGGACAAAGGAGCTTGCAATGCTGGAAGTGTTCACAAAGAGCTTCCTGAAAGCACAGCAGTGCTCCATCCCCACACAGGGATGGGAAGAGGGCAGAACTGGAGGCCATCGTGGCCTAACAGTGAGCTCTGGGTGTGCTAAAAGCAAATGAAGCAGCAGCAGCAGCAGCAGCAGTGGCGCAGTGGCCGAGACTCAGAGCGCGACCGTGCCAGTGGACGGAGCGCTGCCAGGCAGTGCCTGCACGCTGGGTGAGGGTCTGGGGGCTCTGGTCTCCCCACAAGTGAGGAATGGCAGCCCCTGCCTCAGACCCAGTCAGAAACCCAAGTGAGACCAGAGGCAGGGCACTGTCACAACAGCCAGTGCTGCACTCACTTTGCCACTAGGGCCCCATGCCTAGAGTGGGTCACACTCGGGGAACAGGAGGCCTTAGACGTGGCTCCAGCCATTGCTCCATGGCCTTTTGGCTCTCAGATTGCATTTGAGGGGGACAAGGAGGAGGGGAAGGTCTTTTGCATAGGATAAAAAGGATTCCTTACTCTGGGGAATCTGTGGGGCAAAAGACAAAAATGGTGAAGCTGCAACAACATAAATATGGGGGAGGTTCAAGGGGAAGGTACAAATTGAAGAAATGCTGAGGAGGGATAAAGGGTAGGGGCTCACAAAGGCATTGTCCAATGAGGGAGGTAGGGGGGAAAACTGGGTCACCATGGACTGATGAGACGTCCAGTTTTAGGGGATTTCCAAAGGGGAATTGCAAGCAGGGGGTTGGCACAAAACAGCATTGACAGGTAATTCAGGACAGATTGACAAGGAGGGTGGGAGGGTATAATTTTGGACTAAACCATTAACTTGGGCAATAACAGAACACACCATTAACCAGAAGCACACTGCAACATGTGTCTGTGCAAGCGGAGGATCCGCATGCTCGGCTGGGAGGGAAGAACCTTTTTTGGAGATGTTTCTACCTCACTGTCTCCAAAATCTTGGTCTTTACCCCAGTTAATAAGCATTTGCCTGTGGAAGACACCCTTGGGGAATAGGAAATCTAAATAATGGAATAGCTGAGGTTGGATTTAGTTTATTAATCTAAACTTTTTCTGTTGTGAGACAGGATTAGCAAGAAGGCAAAAACCAGGTTTAACTTTAAATGGTAAAAAGAGAAATTCTATCACTAAAAAGTATAAGAAAAAATAATTTAAATAAATTAGATAAAGCTTGAGAATACTTGTTTTCCTCCACACGCTTTTTTATTAATACTGAAAACATCCAAAAACCAATTCAGTTTGTTTACCATCTTTAAAATAGTTTTTTACTAATTTACTAGAAAGAGACTTTTTTTTTCAGTCTATGAAGATTTCTTCACAAGAAATAGTTTTCCTGTGGTTTTGTTGTTCCCAGGAGAATGGAAATCTGATTACTATGTAAAAATCCTTTTTTTAGACTAACAGTTAATCTCATAACTTTTTTTGGTGGACTGTATTAATTTATTAGGCACACTTTAAGGTTATATTTTTAAACAAAAGTTTACTTTTTTTTTGAGAGCATAAGTTTTTTTCTTTTTCTTTTTTTGGGGGAAACCGAAAGGGATTATTTTATTATTTAAACTTAGCGGGTAACAGCAATTTTTACATTTGTTTACTTTAATATTAATGCTTTTGTTTATATTTACAGTTAGAACAGTCATATTCAATTCATAACATTTTGATATGTTATAGGGAAACAAGAGTTTTTTCTCCATAGTTTAAAAAAAGAGAAATTTTATTTCATGACTTTTCTTCTTCCTCTATTTGGGATTTGACTTTTCTTTTTGTTTGATTAAGGTGTTTTAATCTTGTTTCTGTGTGTATTAGCTGGTGCCAGATCAGCCAGGACCTGTAGCTGAAACCCTTCCCACATTCCAAGCACTTGTGGGGCTTCTCCCCTCCATGAGGCTTCTCCACCAGCTCTGAGCTCTGCCTGCATCTCTGGCTGCCTTCCCGGCTCAGGGAGGGTCTTTTCTCCTCGCAGCTCCCTGGGTTGGGTTTGCAGCTCCTCCTTCTGAGGGATTTCTGGGGCTTTTCCTCCTGCTCCATCCACTCATGCCTTGGTAACGAAAAATCGTTTTTGGGAAAACAACAAGAAGAAAGCGCCTTGGATGGGGGGTTCCTCCTTGCCCAAGTTCATCTCAGGAAGACAGTGGGACTCTTGTGTTTGTAAGAACCTCCCAAACACCAAGATTCAGCCCAAAAATCCTCCAAAAATCAAGACACAGATCAAAATATCTCCAAACAGCCAAATTCAACCAAAATCTCATGCAAAATATAAAGACTCTGGCTTCATAAAAACCCAAAGCACTTACACTAAGACCAATAAAGCACAAAAACACCGAGATTCACCCATGTGAAAATCATGGATCCCTCTCTCCTGTTACCTGCTGCATGTGGGGGGACAAGGCTTCTGGGGCTAGGGAATGGCTGCACATACAGGGAGAGGTGGAACTTTCTGCTGCTTTCTGTTTCTGCTCCTCCTCAGCCTGTGTTCCCACTTTTCCTCAATCCTCTTTCTCTTACTATTCCTTCTTCTCCTGCACAATCCCACCTCCTCCCACATGCATCGTTTGATCATTTTGTTCTTCAGCCCTGCTTCTCCTCCCTTCTCCTGCTGCCCCCAGGCCCAGCACCCAGTGCCAGCTCCCTCTTCCCCCCAGACCCACAGCATCCCAGCGCAGGGCAGGGATGGAGCTGGGGCAGCTCGGGCTGGGGCAGCGCTGGGCTCTCGGCCGCTCCCGCCCGCACTCGGTCCCCACTGCAGCCGCTCCCGCCCCGACAGTGCAGGGGGGCCCGGCCTTGGCGCTGCCCCCTCCCACCAACCCAAATTCCCCTCGCGGGGGGGCGCTGGGGCCCGGGGGGGGGGGGGGCGCAGGTGGGGAACGCTTGGAGCTGCGGCTCCCAGCACAAAGGATGATGATCCCAAAACACCTCTGAAGGGTCCCTTGGGAGCATGTTGAGGGAGGTTGCCTCTGTGCTGGCAGCAGCAGGAGCGGGCGCAGAGGGGCGGCACCGGGAGCTGCAGGGCCGGGCCGGGGCTGTGGGGCAGCCGGGGCTCAGCGCCGGGCGCTGCCTGAGCCCAGCACCCCCCGGGCAGGGCCGGCAGTGGCCCCCGGCCCCCAGGAGGCTGTGGGACCCCCAGGAGGCTGCAGGAACCCCAGGAGGCTGCGGGACCCCCAGGAGGCTGCAGGAACCCCAGGAGGCTGCGGGACCCCAGGAGGCTGCAGGAACCCCAGGAGGCTGCAGGAACCCCAGGAGGCTGCGGGACGCCCCGGCCGCTGCCCGGCCCCGCGGATCTGCCGGCCCTGCCCGCCGGGGGAGCCGCGTTTGGACACTGCGGCAGGACAGGGACCGGCCCTGGGACACGGGCTGGGGAGGGCAGGGGAGCACAAGGACCGGGAGGAAGGAACAGCTGGGACATGCGAATTCGACGTGGAAGGATCGAAATTATATTTTAAGCATTATGTTTGGGTAAATTGCAGAAACAAATGATTTTGCAGAAAGCTCAGCAGCTGTCAGAGGATGAGCACCCCCAGGCACTGAGGGGGCTGGAGGAGGGGCAGAAGATGCCCCTGGAGCAGTTGGTCAGAAAGGCACAGCAGGTGAATGCAAGAAGGGATGGGGAAAAGGTCAAGGTGAAGGCAAAGGCCATGGCAGAGTTTCTACAGCCCCTGAGGGATGAACCCCAGGGCCCAAGGGGGCCACTGCAGAGGACAGGTTTGAACTGCAGGAATTTTTATTTGCTCCTAGTTGTGATGGTAATTTACAGGGAAGGCATTTAATGCATAATTTGGGAATGCAAATTAATTTTGTAAAATGTGATATAGGGGCTAGTTCTGTTGTGCCTTTGTGTCAAATATCTGGCAAGGCATATACTGAACAGCTCCTGGAAAATGTGGAAAACGAGATATGGAGCCTCTCCAAAGTACTTTGATGCAAACAGGACAAGTGGTATCTAAAAGCAATATCCTATTCCAAGGGAGGGAAGGAAGGGCTCACAGCCTTTTATTAAGTGTCTCCTAAAGGCAGAGGTTTTGGAGCCAGGGATCTCTCCCTATAATGCTCCTATCGTGCCAGTCAAGAAATCAGATGGAATTGATAGAATGGTGCAGGACCTAAAAACAATAAATGAGATTATTAAACCCAGGCACGCCACAGTCTCAGATCCTTACACCATCTTGAACCAGGTTCCCTCCTCACACTGGCACCATTCAGTACTTGATGTAAAACTGCTTTCTGGTGATGCCCACTCACACAGGATAGTAAACTGTACTTTGCCGTTGAGTGGGAACAAGAGAAAATGGTAAAGAAGGAAAAATGGTAAAGACATGGATGGTCCTTCAGCAGGGACACATGGAAGCACCAGCCTTATTTGGGCAAGCCTTGCAGAAAATGCCACAAGAATTTACCCCTCCCCAGGGACTGGGTTAATGCAGGATGTGGATGACTTGCTCCAATCAGGAGGACAAGAAGCGGTAGAATAAGACTCTGTGAAATGGCTGAATGTTCAGGCTAAAAAGTATCTTCGACTATTTGGAAAAAAAGTGCAAATGGTAGGGAAAAATGTTAAATATTAGGGACATATTTTGTCTGGATTTTGTGGTGTATTGACCCAGAGGAGGACCAGGAAATCTCAGAAGTAACATTATCCAGCACTAAAATGGAGCTGGGACAATTCTGAGGATTAACAGGCAATAGCTTGAACTGGATTGAGGACTCTCTGTTTTAGCCAGAACACTGCATGACTTATTAAACCCACATAGACTCAACGTTGTGCTATGGACACAGCAAAACTTCAGAAAATGAAATAAAACCAAAACGTTCGATTCCCTAGTCATGGCTTTTCCAGACTCAGAAAAGAAATTTGAAGTGTTTGTGGATGTTAAACAGTGCCATGAGAAAGGAATCCTTGTGCTAAAACATTTAATTCACTGTTCAGAGTGGCCTCACTGCCCGCAGAATTATGTAGCCACAGCTTTAATGGGACCTGAGGCCCAAAAAATGAAGGCAGGAGGATCTGCTGTTGCCCAAGTCTGGAACCAAGTTAAAGCTTTCATAATCAAAAGAGACTCAACATGGATGAGCAGTGCTCAGTTATTACAGAATGAAACTTGTTCAGTGGCACAGGAGGATTTAGAATTCAGGACAGGGGAAGGGTTTAACCAGCCTCCTGTTTGAACAGCCTGCACAGGGGCTGGGAACAAACCCATTCAAGTGACAGAGCTCCAGAGCCAGGACAGGAGAGATTGATGAGACATTCCCTGGCCTGAGGGACAAAATGTGTTAATGGATGGGTCTGCAAGGGCAGGAGAAGGGAAAAGAGTTGCAAGACAGGCTCTGATTAAGCAAAGGGAATCAGACCAAACACAGGTTTCTGCCCACATGGTCAGCTCAACCAGCTGTGTGTGTACTTGGAAGAGCCTGGCACTGAAATGCCCTGAGCAGGAAGGATCAAATATCTGCTGGTGACAGCATGGCAGCTAACAGGGTGGCAAAAGCAATTCTTACTTCTTCAGCAATCACTGATCACTTATTAAGGTATTTCTAAAACAAGTAACTCCAAGATAAGGGATTGTGGAAGAAACAGACTCAGACGGGGAACTAATTTTACAGCAAAGATCCTTCAGTGGGTGATGTCTGCTTTAGGAATACAATGGGACCAACACAAGCCCTGGCACCCTCAGAGCTCAGGTCAGATAGAAAGAATGAATGTGGAAATAAACAAACTCATTCAGAAGGTGGTGATAGAAACCAAGATGCCATGGGTATGGCTTTTGCCATTGGCAAGAATAAGAGCCAGACCCAGGGCAGATATTCAATTATCACCCTTGGAATTGCTGTTTGGAATTCCTTACCCTGCAAATTCTCCACCTAGTGGGGGGTGGAGATAAGGGATGTATATTTCAAACAGTCTGTGGCCACAATCCTGGCTCATGTGAAATCTCTCCCACAGGAAGCTGGGCTGGCACAGAGCCTGCCTTCGCACTTTGCTGTTACCAACATCCAACCAGGACATCGGGTCCTGCCTGAGGAGTGCACAGAAGCTCCACTGGTGGCCAAGTGCCATGGCCCATCCCAAGTGTCCCTGAGCACAGGAACAGCCCCAGCACAGCTCAGCACGGGGGGACCCCTCACCCTGGGCTGAGGGGCTCTCCAGCCCTGCAGATTTGCACTTCCCGCCTGCAGCACCAGCATGGGAGTGATGCCTTAAGATCCAAGTTTTCTGTTCTGCTTGGGTGTGCTTTCCGTTATGCTTTAGGGTGATAAAGGCGAAATAGTCCGATACCAGCTATGGACTCAAGGACAGTTTCTTCAGACTCCAGGCCAAAAGTATAAACAATGTGAGAAGAGGAGGGCAGGCCAGCCAGGAGAAGAGGAGGAGGACACCTTACAATTTGAGACTATTAATTGGATGGTGGACTGCTGTATGTAAATGGGCTGAAGTCTATAAAAACGTGAAATCATGTGACCAAGCCCTCTGATACTTCCATCTTGGAGCCACTCAGGCAGGGCAGGGGCCACGCTGTGGCACTGTGCTGCCAGGGTGTGGCCTTTGCAGGGCTTTCAATAAATACCCATTTTATTTCCCCTAACTCTGTGAGATCTCTGTTCCAGCTCCTAAAGGCAACAGTTTTTGGCGAGCCAGCCAGGAGAGGAGGCATCTGGAAAATCCCTGGACTGAGGCTGACAGTTCTGGAAAGGCCCAACGCAGGTCCAGAGATATCAGAGCCAAGAACCCTGGGAACAGAGACATGTGAGTGATGGAATAAAAGGGCATTCTGTTTGTTTAGCATCTGGGTTAGGTGCTAAGAGGATTTGTAATTTGTAATTTTGGAAAGTGTGAATTTGTTTTGGAGAATCTCAGGATTTGTAATTTGTGATCTTGTAAAGTGTGAATTTGTTTTGGAGAACCTCAGCACAACACTTGTGCTCTTTATCTGTGTGAAGGACCACCTTCATAAAGAGCAGGTTTGAATTGCAGAGCTCTTGGCTTGAAGCCAAAGGGTGCTGCAGTTCATTAGTGTCTGTGCTGTGGCTCAGAGGGTCGTGGGTTTGAATGCCAACTGTTTGTGCTTTGCTGTATATTTTAGGGTATCAGAATGGGGTGCACATCCTCTTCTGAACGTGATAGCGGAAGCATTCCAAGAGATAGCCCTTTGGGATTAATACTGAAAAACTGGGCAAATCTAGTTGAGGAGGAGTCTATGCTCTCAAACCTAGACTGATTAGACTCTCTGAAAAAATGTGGCCAGCATATGAATTAGATAATGGAGAAACATGGCCTAGGTTTGGAAGTTTAGATCCGAAATTAGTATTAAGTTTAATATCTCGAATACGCAGAGATAGATTTTTTGAAGAATTAGGATATGCCTGGCTCTTTCTGGTATTATCAAGCAAGCAGGACCGAGATAAGGAGAAGGAGCATATATTAGTCTTAAAGGGTAAAAAGAGGGAGCCAACTTTCAGTACTTTATATAAAAAAAAATAGGAATCAGAGCTGGAGCTGGTGGCGCCTAACTCTGTGTGATCTCTGTTCCAGCTCCTAAAGGCAACAGTTCCTCCTGCCCAAGTCCATCTCTAGAAGTCCCCGGGCAGCTGGTGTCCATCAAAACCTCCCAAACACCAACATTCAGCCCTGAAAATGCCTCCCAAGAGTTCCTGAGAATGGTCCCTCCCCTTTGTGTTCAGCGATTCCCCCCGTCCCAGCTGCTGGGGGTCACGCTTGTATGGGGGTCCCCCATCTACCCGGTGCCCACCCTCCCCAGGCTGCTGGGAGTCCCAGGAATCTGAAAAGCTCCCCCCTCTTCCCTCTCCCCATTTAGGGATCCAGGGGGATTTTGGAGTCCCGGGGTCCCTTCTCCCCTTATTCTCTGCTTTGGGGTGCTGGGGGTCCAAGGAGCCCCCCCTGCCCCTCTCCAGGCTGTTGAGGGTCCCTCCTATAGCAGTGCTCCCCCCTCTCTGGGCTCCCCACTTTGGGGTCCTGGGGGACACAGGGCTCTGCTCCTCCAGGCTGCCTCTGCCTCTGCCACCGGGACCCCCCAGTGTCCCCCCAAGGGGCATTTTCTGCTCAGCTTTGCAGTTCTGCATTCTCCAAACATCCCTTCAAAAAATCCCAACCCAGGGACCCGCTGGGATATCTGGGCTGAGCTCCCCCTCCCTGGTCACCTGCGGGGGTGATGGTCCCATGGATGGGGGATCTGTGAATTCAGGGAGTGCTCGACCTCATTCCTCCTTTCCCTATTCCTGATCCTCCTTTGTCTTTCCTTTTCCATCCCTCCTCCTCCTTCCTGACTCCCCTCGTCCCTCCCCTACTTCCATCCCTTCTCGCTCTCCTCCTTCATCCCTCCTCTCCCATCCCTCCTCCTCCTCCCCAGCAGCAGCGACACCCTCGGTGCCCCGTTCCCGAGCCCTCGCAGCCCGCGGGAGGAGCGGGGATGGAGCCGGGACAGGTCGGGATGGGCAGCGCGGGGCTCTCGGCTGCTCCCACCCGCTGGGGCCGGGGGGAACCCGGCCGGGGAAAGGGAGAGGGAAACTGGGAAGCTGCAGATCCAAACTGGGACTTGCTGGGAACCCTGGTGGGCGAGTTCCAGCCCTTGGGGCGCCTCTCAGGAGATCCGGGAACACAGAGAGGGGTGGGGGATCCCAGGAGTGGCACCACTGGGAGGGACTGGGCTGTACTGGGGGAACTGGAACCTTCCTGGGGACACAGGAAATGACTGGGAGCATGTTCAGGGCCACTGGGATATACTGGGAGTGCCTGTGACCTTACTGGTGTAATATATAATATAATGTAATTCGTGTAAAGTTGAATTAATGTAGAATAAGCAATTTCTGTATGAGTAAAGTAATAAAAACCAAAAGCTGCAAAGGGAGGAACAGGGATTGCTTAATCCCAACACTGTAACTGCCAGCAAAAACTGAAGAGCTCGGGTTAGCAAGACAATAGACGTAGCCACGGTGGAGATGGCTCTGTCCAGGGAACACCCAAAAGATAAGAGCCCGATAAGCACCCACAATTAAGGTAATCAGAGCCATCAAGAAAAATACATCTGAATGCCCGTTTCCAGCAAACCAAAATCTGCAAGTTACATCTCAATTCCACCCTCCTGTAAACATGAACTTGCCTTCATCAAAATTCATCATCTCCCAGGATATGGTTTTATCCAGCTCAAGGCGGTGAAAGAAAACTACATGAATATGCTGAACGACAAGAGAAGACAAAGACCTGCACTCCGGGCAAGGAAAAACTGTATATGAGTGTACAATAGAAGGGGAGAAAAGGTGAAAAACATGAGGGGACAGAGAACCATAAGAGAAAAAGTGGTGGGAAATAGCGGGGAGAAAATGGTTGCAGAAGAAAAGGTGCAAAACATCAGAAATGGTGGTAAAAATGACTGGGACTATGCAAGGGGCAAACGAGGGACACTGGGATCACACTGTGAGGAACTGGGAGGAAATGGAACCATGCACAGAAATACTGGGATCATACTGGCAACAGCTGGAACTGCTGTGAGAGTGACTGGGAGAGCCTGTGAGCAACTGGGATCAGTCTGGAATCAGCTGGGGACAACTGGGGGTGACTGGGGACATGCTGGTGGCAACTGGGATACACTGGGAGTGACTGAAACCACATTGAAGGGAAATGGGAACAACTGGAACCACACAAAATGATAATGGGAGCAGCTGTGTCCATGTCAGAGTCATACTGGGATCCTACTGGAACTAGCTGGAACCAGGCTGGGGACAACCGGGAGATAGTGAGACAATGCTGAGAGAGACTGGGGCTATTCTAGGGATCATCCTGATAGGAACTGGGAACAACTGGAACTATTCTGCCAGCAACTGGGATCATCCTGGGATCACAGTGAGAGCAGCTGGGTCCATGCTGGGTGAGACTGGGATCACACTGAGGGTGACTGGACTCATACTGGGATGGACTGGGAGTGGCTGTGAACAACTGGAATCATGCTGAAAGCAACTGGGAAGAAGTGAGAGTGACTGGCAGCATGCTGGGGGTGACTGGAATGTACTGGGAGAGACAGGGAGTCACAGGGATTATACTGGAGGCTACTGGGGTCATGCTGGCATTGACAGGGGGCAACTGGGATCACACTGGGGCCCACTGGCCTGATACTGGGAGAGACTGGGACTATACTGGGGGCAACTGAGAGAACTGGGAATGCACTGGATGAAAATGGGAGGAACTGGAGAGCAACTGGGTACATCCTTGGGGAAAGCTACATCATATAGGGAATGAATGGGAGTGATTTGGATCAGCTTTGGAGTTCTGCATTCTCCTCCTCACCCAAAAAAATGCTGAGAAGCACTGGGAGTATTGTAGGGGCAACTGGGATAAAACTGGGGGCAAGTGAACCACGCTGAGGTAACTGGGAGTGCTTGGGAATGACTACGAGATTGTCCAAGACAACTGGGATATACTGGGAGTGTCTGAGGTGGTGACTGGGACATAACTGAGAGTGACTGGGAATGTGCTGGGGGGAAACTGGGACCATGCTGGGGCAACTGAGGCAAGTGTGAGTGACTGGGGCCCTGCTGGCTGAGACTGGCATCACACTGGACTCATACTGGGATCAAACTGGCAGTGACTGGGACGCTGTTTGGGGCAGCTGTGAGAATGGGGAACACACTGGACCACAGTGGGAGGAACTGGGAGCAACTGGAACCGTGCTTGGGGCAAATTCCATCATAACATGGAATGCCTGGGAGTGACTGGGCTCATGCTGGGAGCAGCCACTGGCGGCACCAGGAGCCCCGAGCCCCTTTCCCGGCCGTGCCGCCCCTCCAGACCCAGCACCCCCCGCCAGGGTCCCAGCAATGCCAGGGGTTCCCCCTCTCGGGCTCCCCGCTTTGCCCTTCTGGGGCTCTCCTGTCTCTGGGGTCCCGCTCAGGGAAGCCGCGCCTCTCCCGGGGCTCCCCCAAACCGCTGTCCCCCTGTCGATCCCGCCGCTCCCACATGCTCCCCACGGGCCCCGACAGAGCCCGCAGGGCCCGGGAAGACCAACCCCCACCGCGGGGAGACCCGCATCCCCCCCGCCCCCGCCGGGGCTCTGCCGCCACCGGGACCCCCAAAAACACCTCCCGGGGACCCCTTGATGTCCTCCGAGGGCCATCTGCGCCTCTGCAGCCCTGAACGATCCAAACATCCCCCCCAAAAACCCCAAACCAAGGGACCCCCCCCCCCCCCCCGGGATACTTGGGGCGAGCTCCCCCTCCCCGGGCACCTGCGGGATGGGGGGCGATGGTCCCGGGGGGGCTGCGAGTTCCGTCAGCTCCGGGCTCATGATCGATTCGCACCTTGTCTCCTCCTGCTTCTGCTGCCGCTGCGCCTCTTCCTCCCTCCCTCCTCCTCCTGCCCCATTCCGAACCCCCAACTGGGAGAGGAAGGGGCGGGGCCAAGGGCAGGGCAGGAACTGTGAGGGGAAAGGGGCGGGGTCAAGAGAAAGGTGGGAACTGGGAGGGGAAAGGGGCGGGAACTGGGAGGGAAAGGGGCGGGAACTGGGAGGGGAAAGGGGCGGGAACTGGGAGGGAAAAGGGGCGGGGCCAAAGGGCCACACAGTCCTAACAGAACCTGGTTAGGTCTAAAATCACCCAAAAAGGGCCTCAAATGCAGCCTAAATCCATCAGGTTTGGCCTGAAATCAGCCATAGGGAACTCAAATCCACAGAAAGGGGACCTAAAATCATCAAAACTGGCCTAAGATCATCCAAAAGGAACCTAAAATCCAGTCTAAAATCCCAGTTTTTATAAAATCAGTCAAATGGACCTAAAATGTTTGAAATCAAGACCAAGACGAGCACCTGGACCGGGACCAGCAGCAATACTGAGACCGACATCAGAATGGAGACCAAGACCAAGACTGGGAACAGAACCGACACCAGAACCGAGACCAGCACCACTCCAGAACTGGAACTAAGGCTGGGACTGAGACTGAGACTGAGACTGAGACTGAGACTGAAACCAGCCCCAGAATTTGTACTGGGACCAAGACTGAGACCAGCACCGACACTGGGACGGGCACCAGGAGAGCTCCGGGACTGAGGCTGAGATTGGCACTGGGAGCACTCCAGGATCAACACTGGCACTGGTGCAAGCACTGGAACTGGAACCACTATGAGACCAAGAACGAGACTGAAACCAGAACCGGCACTGGCACCAAAACTGGCACCACTATAGGGCCGAGAATGAGACCAAGGCCATCACTGCTCTGGGATCAAGATTCTGATCGGGACCAGAACCAGCACCAGGAGCGCTCCAGGACTGCTCCAAACTGAGACTGAAACCAGGACCAGGACAGGGACCAACACCGGGAGCGCTCTGGGACCTGCTCATTCACTGCGGGGAGTTTTGGCTGCGCCCCCACACGGGACTGGGCAGGACTGGGAGGGACCCTGGGTGGGGCGGGACCGCCTCGGTTTCCATAGTTCTGGAGCAGCCATCCCAGTCCATATGGTCCCAGTTTGTAGAGTCCCAGTCCGTGTGATCCCAGTTTGTACAATCCCAGTCCATGTGGTCCCAGTTTGTACAATCCCAGTCCATGGGATCCGAGTTTGAACAATCCCATTCTGCATGGCCCTGATCCTTCTGGTCCCAGTCTGTGCAGACCCAGTCTGGAGGATCCCAGTCCACGTCATCCCAGCCCCCATGATCCCAGTCTGGATGGTCCTGCATGGCTCACACTTCCAGGGTCTGGAATTCCAGTTCCCAGCCAGGAAAAATTGTTCCTGCCCATCCTGGTTTTACTTCTGCAATTTGAGATGTTCCAGCCAAGGCACCCATTTATGTCACAGCTTTACCATCCCGATCCGGGTTCCCATTCCTATTCCCAACCTCTATCTCATTCCGGTTCCTGTTCCCAAACCCATTCCCGTTCCCAATCCTGTTCCCAATCCCTATCTCATTCCCATTCCCATTCTCAATCTTCTTTCTGTTCCTGATCCCAATCCCGTTCCCAATCCTGTTCCTGATTTCGATCCCATTCCAATACTGATCCCATTCCTGTTCCCAATCCCTATCTCATGCCCAATCCCTATCTCCTTCCCATTCCCAGTCCTGTTCCTGTTCCCATTCCCAATCTTGTTCCCATTTCCGATTGCGGTCTCATTCCCAATCTCGATCCCTTTCCCAATTCCAATCCCTTTCACATTCCCAATCCCTCTTTCATTCACATTCTCAATCCTGTTCCCATTCCTGATCCTGTTGCCATTCCCAATCCCTATTTCATTCTCAATTCCAATCCTGTTCCCAATCCCGATCCTGCCACTGTTTTCAAGGAATTGTTTTGATCTCAATCGCTATCCCAAACCTGGGGGGATCAAAATCCCCCAAATCCTGAGGTCAAACACCCCCAAACCCCAAATTTTGGGGTCAAAAACTCTCAATTCCCAAACATTGGGGTTTGAAATATTGGGGGCGTCCAACCCCTCTGATCCCTAAATTTGGGGTGTCCAACCCCCTCAATCCCTAAATTCTGGGGTCAAATCCCCTGATCCCAAACCCTGGGGTGTCAAACCTCCCCAAACTTTAGGATCAAACCTCCCCCATCACCAAACTTTGGGGTCAAACCCACCAGAACCCAAACTCCCCCCCAAAACCACTCCAGCCCTGGGGGGCACAGTGGGGTTCATTTGGAGTTTATTTGGGGTTGGTTTGGGGTTGATTTGGGATTTAATTGGGGTGGGGGCAAGTCCAGATGCAATGGCTGCAGAGAGACCCTGGTACAATGCTGGGGGTGGGAAAAACCCAAAAACCCCTGGGGAACCCCCAAAACACCTGGGAAACCCTAAAAAGAGGATTTGTGGTGGGAAAAGGAGATTTTGGGGTAAAAGGGGAAGGATTTGAGATGGAAAAATGAGGGTTTGGGATGGAAAAGGAGATTTGGGGGAGGAAAGGAAGATTTAGGGTGGGGATTAAGGATTTGAGGTCAGGATTTCGGTAGGAAAAAGAGATTTGGGATTGAAAAATATTTTGGGTGGAAAAAGGAGATTTTGGATAAAAAAGGGGATTTTGGGTGGACAGAAAAGGATTTGGGTTGGGAAATGGGGATTTGGGGTCTGAAAAGGATATTTGGGGGGCACAAAGTAAGATTTTGAAGTTGGAAAAAAAGGATTTGGGATTGAAAAAAAGATTTGTGATAAAGAAAGTAGGATTTGGTCCAAGCTGAACTTACCTGGGGGAGTGGGGGCAGGTGGGAGGCTTGCGGCAGGGTCAGGACCTTTTTTGGGGCAGTTTTCTGGGATTTTTGGTGTTTTGGGCTGGTTTTGAGCAATTTTGGAATATTTGGGGGCAGCTTTGAGGCATTTTGGAGTGATTTGGAGGGATTTTAGGGTGTTTCTATGGGATTTTGGGGAAACCTGAAGGGATCTGGGGTGTTTAGGGGCTGTTTTGGGGTATTGAGGGGTGGTTTTGAGGCGTTTCTCTGGAATTTTGGGGTAATCCAGGCCCATTCTTTTCAGGTTTGGGGGTGTTTCAGGTGGGTTTGGGTCACTTTTTGGTGAAGAAGATCTTCATGGCATTCCTCTGGGATTTTGGGGTGTTTTGAGGCATGTCTCAGGGATTTTGGGGCGTTGCTCTGAGATTTGGGGTGTTTTGGGGCAGTTTTGCCAAAGCCTCCCCAAACGCAATTCAGACCCCTCAATTCCCCTCAGATCCCCCCAAATCGCCCCAAATCCATTTGGGACCCTCTTCAGACCCCTCAATTATTTTCAGACCTCCCCAATTTCCCCCATGTCCCCCCAGCCTCACCTCAGATTCCCCATTTCCCCTCAAATCTTCCCCCGACCCCTCAGTTCCCCTCAGAGACCCCCAAACGCACCTCATTTGCCCCTGGCCCCACCTTGGACCCCTCAAATCCCCACAGAGCCTCCCAAATCCATTCCAGCCCCACCTCAGACCCCTCAATTTTCCTCAGACTCCCTTAAATCCCCCCATTTCCCCCCAAAGCTTCCCTATAAGCA
Organism: Erithacus rubecula; assembly: GCF_903797595.1. Classification (NCBI taxonomy): domain Eukaryota; kingdom Metazoa; phylum Chordata; class Aves; order Passeriformes; family Muscicapidae; genus Erithacus; species Erithacus rubecula. The sequence goes on along the minus strand of NW_027636016.1, from coordinate 14,883 downwards.
CCTTAGACCCCTCAATTCCCCTCAGATTCCCCCCAAAATTCCTCCACGTCCCCCAGGCTCCACCTCAGATTCCCTATTTCCCACCAAAGTCTACCTGCCAAAAGCACCCCAGACCCCTCAATTCCCCTCAGACCCTCCCTCAAACTCCCCCATTTCCCCCCGCCCTACCTCAGCTTTCTCCTCAGCCACTCTCTCCTCACGTTATTCCCGCCGAGCGCTCGGGCCCCTCCCAGCCAATAGCGGCGCGCTTCTCCCCGAACCAACCAATCAGCGCGCGGCTCCCCTCAGCAACACCCGCCTCCCCCGCGCCGCTGCAGCCAATCAGAGGCCAGGCGGGATTGGCGCCCTCTGACCCCGGCGCCGCCATGGAACGGGCGGCCCCTCCCCCCCCACCCCCCGGGAATCCCCCCGGGAATCCCCCCGGGACCCTCCCCGGGCTCGGGCGGGCGCTGAGGGAGGCGCTGCAGAGAGCGGGGCAGGCGCTGGGAGAGGCCGAGGGGCTGCGGGAGCTGCTGAGGCGGCGCAGGGACAGGTGGGAGAGGGGCGGGGTCGGGGGGAGGGTGAGGGTGCTAAAGGGGGGGCTGGGGTTGTTGGGGGGGCTGAGGGTCCTAAAATGGGGTCTTGGGGGGGTCTTGGTGGGTTTTGGGGAGGGGTCTGGGGGTCCTAAGAGGGGCTTGGGGGGTTTTTGGGGAGGGGTCCTGAGTGGGTCTGGGGGGCCTGGGGGTTTTTTGGGGGGGTCTGGGGGTCCTAAAATGGGGTCTGAGGGGGGTCGTGGGGCATTTGGGGGGTTTTTGGAGGGGTCCTAAGGGGGGGCTGGAGGGTTTGGGGGAGTTTCGGGGAGGGGTCCTGGGAGGGGGGGTTGGGGAGTCTGGGGGGGGGCGTTTGGGGGATTTTGGTGGAGTCTGGGGCATTTGGGGAGGGGTCCTGGGGGGGGTCTGAGGAGGGTCTGGGGGGTTTTGGGAGGGGTCTTGAGGGGTTCTGGGCTGGGTTTTGGGAGGGGTCTGGGGGATTTTGGGAGGGGTCCTGGGGGGTTGTGTGGGGCTTGGGGGAGTCTGGGAGTCCTAAAAGGGGTCTGGGGTGTCTGGGGGATTTTGGGAGGGGTCCTGAGTGGTCCCAGGGGGTTTTGGGAGGGATCTGGGGGGGCTTTGAGGAGGGGTCTGGAGCTTCTAAAAGGGATCTTGGGAGGGGGCCCAGGGTGGGATCACTGGAGGGATTTTGGGGAGGGGTCTTGAGAGTCCTTGGTGGTTTTTGGGAGGGGTCCGGGGGTCCTAAGAGGGATCCTGGAGGGGGTTTGGGGTGGGTCCTAAGGGGGGTACTGAGGGTTTTGGGGGGTCTGGGGGGGATCGTGGGGGAGTTTTGGGAAAGGATCTTAGGGGGGATTTGGGGAAGGGTCTTGGGGGATCCTTGAGGGGTTTTTGGGAGGAATTTGGGGGAGGGTCTAGGGAGTTTTGGGGTCCTGGGGGAGTTTTGGGGGTTCCAGGGTTGATTTTGGGATTCCTTTGGGGTTCCTGGTGAGGGGTCCCAGTGGAGGCTTGGGGGTCCCGGGGTTAATTTGGGGGTTCTAGGGAGGGGTCCTGGAAGAGTTTTGGGGATCCCGGGGGGGATTTTGGGGTTCCTGGTGGGGGTGGGGTGGGGATTTGGGGGGGTCCCAGGATTGATTTTGGGGGTCCCAGGGTTGATTTGGGGTCCTGGGGGGGGGGGGGTGTCTCAGCCCCACCCTGACTGGGCTCTGAGGGGTTTTGGGGGGAGGGGGATCCCCCCTCAGTTTGGGGGGTCTCCCATGGTGCCCCCCCCCCCAAAAAGTGTCGAGGGTCCCTGAAGTGGCTCCTGTTCCACCGGCCCATGCCCCCCCCGATCCAGGATGGGCCCCAGTGAGTCTGGGGGCTTTGGAGGGGGCTGGGGGGTTCTGGAGGGAGTCTGGAGAAACCCCAAAATCCCCCCAAATCCCCTAAATCCCCCCCAAATCTTCCCAAATCTCCCAAATTCCCCTAAACCCCCAAAGATCTCTAAAAATCCTTCAAAATCCCCTGAAAATCCCCAAATCTCCCCTAAAATTGTTCCAAAACTCCCAAAATCCCTCCAACACCCCCAAATCCTCCCAAAATCCCCCTTAAATTCCCCCAAAATCACCTGAAATCCCCCCAAATCTCCCAAAAATCTCCCTAAATCCCACAAAAATCTCCCAAAATTCCCCAAAATCTCCCCAGAATTCCCCTGAAATCCCCACCCCCCCCTCAAAATCCCCCCAAATCCTCCCAAAATCTTCCTGAAATTTTCTAAAATTCCCCCAAATCCCCCAAAATCCCCCAAAATTGCCCCAAAACCCCCAAATTCCCTCAAAATCCCCCTGAAATCTCCTAAAATTCCCCCCAAACCCCCCAAAAATCCCACCAAATTCCCTCAACAAATTCCCTGAAATCCTCCAAAATCCCCTCCAAATCCCCCAAAATTCCCCAAACCCCCAAAATCCCCCCTGAAATCCTCCAAAATCACCCTAAACACTCCCCAAAATTGCCCCAAATCACCCAAAAATCTCTCAAAATTCCCTAAAATCTCCCCAGAGTCCCCCTGAAATCCCCCCAAAATCTTCCAAAATCCCCCAAAAACCCTCCACGAATTCCCTGAAATCCCCCAAATCCCCCCAACGCCCCCCCATCCCCCCTCATCCCCCAGGTGTGGCTGGTGGCCCTGGCCATGGCCGGGGCTCTGCTGGGACCCCCCGGCCCCAGTTGGGTCTGGGGGCTCTGCTGGGCACGGCGCGGGCCAGGGGCTGCAGCCCCACAGGGAGATGTTCTCGGGGGGGTTGGGGATTGGGGGGATTTGCAGGGATTTTGGGGGTTCAAGGGGTTTTGGGAGAATTTTGGGGGAACTTGAGGGGATTTGGGGGGATCTGGGGGGATTTTTCCAGTGTAATCCCTGTGACTCCCTGTCTCTCCCAGTATATCCCAGTCACCCCCAGCATGCTGCCAGTCACTCTCACTTCTTCCCAGTTGCTTTCCACATGATTCCAGTTGTTCACAGCCACTCCCAGTCCATCCCAGTATGAGTCCAGTCACCCTCAGTGTGATCCCAGTCTCACCCAGCATGGACCCAGCTGCTCTCACTGTGATCCCAGGATGATCCCAGTTGCTGGCAGAATAGTTCCAGCTGTTCCCAGTTCCTATCAGGATGATCCCTAGAATAGCCCCAGTCTCTCTCAGCATTGTCCCACTTTCTCCCAGTTGCCCCCAGCCTGGTTCCAGTCCCCCCAGTGTGGTTACAGACACTCTCATTATATCCCAGTTTCCCCAGTAAGGTTCCAGTTGTCTCAGAATGATGCCAGTCTTTCCCAGTTACTCCCAGTTGTCTCCAGCCTGATCCCAGTTTCTGTCAGTGTCCCATACTCCCAGTTACTCCCAGTATGATCCCTGTCATGGCCTCAGTCCCCTCAGCATGGTTCCAGTACCTTCCCAGTTGATCCCAGTTGCTCCCAATGTGTCCACATTTTCCTCCCAATGTGGGCCCAGTTGCTCCCAGTAACTCCCAGACAGTTTCCATTCCCCCAATCCCAGTGGCTCTCAGGATGATCCCAGTAGGACCTGTAGTCACTCCCAGTATGGTTCCAGTCATTTCCAGTGTGACACCAGTCACTCCCAGATCCTCTCAGTATTCTTCCAGTCATGCCCAGAGTGAATCCCTGTCACTCCCAGTGTGGGCCCAGTTGTTCCCAGTCACTCCCAGTATGGTTACAGTTGTGGCCAGGACTTTTCCTATCACTCCCACTCTGATTGCAGTGTGGTCCCAGTCAATCTCAGATATTCCCAGTACTATTCCAGTCACTCCATGTACAATACCAGGTAGTTCCAGTAGGATCCCAGTGTGACTCTGACATGGGCACAGCTGCTCCCATTATCATCCAGTGTGGTTCCAATTGCTCCCATTTCCCCTCACTGTGGTTTCAGTCTCTCCCAGTGTATCCCAGTTGTTGCCAGTATGTCCCCAGTCCCTCCCAGTTGTCCCCAGCTGATTCCAGACTGATCCCAGTTGCTCACAGGCTTTCCCAGTCACTCTCACTGCAGTTCCAGCTGTTGCCAGTATGATCCAGTATGATCCCAGTATTTCTGTGCATGGTTCCATTTCCTCCCAGTTCCTCCATTTGCCCCTAGCACAGTCCCAGTCACTCCATAGATGATCCCAGTTTCTCCTAACATGGTCCCAGTCATGTCCAGTTCCTCCAGTACAGATTAGTAGTTCCAACTGACTCCCAGTGTCCCTCAGCGTGGTCCCAGTTCTCCCCAACATGGTCCTGATATTTCCCAGTGTGGTTCCAGTCACTCCAGTGTTATAGATAAAAACGAGATCAAGCAGAATTAAATATGATTAAAATAAGCGATATTTATTTTGCGCCTGAAACACGGTCCTCGACAGCCACAATCAAAAAGGACAATGCCGAGCCCGGGGTCGGCATCGGGTGAACACACAATGATTCAAACTCTCCGCTTTAGTTAGCCCTGTTTTTATACAGTTTTTCCTTGCCCGGAGCGGAGGTCTTTGTCTTCTCTTGTCGTTCAGCATATTCATGTAGTTTTCTTTCACTGCCTTGAGCTGGATAAAACCATATCCTGGGAGATGATGAATTTTGATGAAGGCAAGTTCATGTTTACAGGAAGATGGAATTGAGATGTAACTTGCAGATTTTGGTTTGCTGGAAACGGGCATTCAGATGTACTTTTCTTGATGGCTCTGATTACCTTAATTGTGGGTGCTTATCGGGCTCTTATCTTTTGGGTGTTCCCTGGACAGAGCCATCTCCACCGTGGCTACGTCTATTGTCTTGCTAACCCGAGCTCTTCAGCTTTTCTTAGTAGTTACAGTGTTGCGTTTAAGCAATCCCTGTTCCTCCCTTTGCAGCTTTTGGTTTTTAAGTTTTTTATTACTTTACTCATACAGAAATTGCTTATTCTACATTAATTCAACTTTACACGAATTACATTATATTACATATTATACCAGTAAGGTCACAGGTGCTCCCAGTATACCCCAGTTGCCCTGAACATGCTCCCAGTCGCTCCCAGTGAGCCCGGGAAGGTTCCAGTTCTCCCAGTACAGCCCAGTCCCTCCCAGTGGTGCCACTCCTGGGATCGCCCACCCCTCTCTGTGATCCCAGATCTCCTGAGAGGAGCCCCAAGTGCTGGAAGTCGCCCCCCGGGTTCCCCACCAAGCCCCAGTTTGGATCTGCAGCCCCCCGGTTTTCCCAGTTTCCCTCTCCCTTTCCCCGGCCGGGTTCCCCCCGGCCCCAGCGGGTGGGAGCAGCCGAGAGCCCCGCGCTGCCCATCCCGACCTGTCCCGGCTCCATCCCCGCTCCTCCCGCGGGCTGCGAGGGCTCGGGAACGGGGCACCGAGGGTGTCGCTGCTGCTGGGGAGGAGGAGGAGGGATGGGAGAGGAGGGATGAAGGAGGAGAGCGAGAAGGGATGGAAGTCAGGGGGGGGACGGGGGAGTCAGGAAGGAGGAGGAGGGATGGAAGAGGAAAGACAAAGGAGGGTCAGTAATAGAGGAAGGAGGAACGAAGTCAAGCGCTCCCTTAATTCACAGCTCCCCCATCCATGGGACCATCACCCCCGCAGGTGACCGGGCAGGGGGAGCTCAGCCCAGATATCCCAGCGGGTCCCTGGGTTGGGATTTCTTGAAGGGATGTTTGGAGAATGCAGAACTGCAAAACTGAGCAGAAAATGCCCCGTGAGGGGACACTGGGGGGTCCTGGTGGCGGCTGCCGGCAGAGGCAGCCTGGATGAGCAGAGCCCTGTGTCCCCCAGGACTCCAAAATGGGGAGCCCAGAGAGGGGGGAGCACTGCCATTGGCAGGACCCTCAACAGCCTGGAGAGGGCCAGGGGGACTCCTTGGACCCCCAGCACCCCAAAGCAGAGAATAAGGGGATAAGGGACCCCGGGACACCAAAATCCCCCAGCATCCCTAAATGGAGAGAGGGAAGAGGGGAGAGCTTTTCAGATTCCTGGGACTCCCAGCAGCCTGGGGAGGGCGGGCACCGGGTAGATGGGGGACCCCCAATAGAAGCGTGACCCCAGCAGCTGGGACAGGGACAACCCCCAAACACCAAAGAGGAGGGAGCATTCCCAGGAACTCCTGGGCGGCATTTTCAGGGCTGAGTGTTGGTGTTTGGGAGGTTTTGATGGACCCCAGGTGCCTGGGAACTTCTAGAGATGGACTTGGGCTGGAGGAACCCCCAACACAACACGCTCATCCCTTGTTTTTCCCCAAACCAGATTTCCCATTCCCAGCCATTGGCCCAATGGTGGAGGAGGAGGCTGCAAGGAAGAGGAAGATGGCCCAGGAGCCCCAGGCAGGTGAGGAGGAAGTCAGTGCCCCTTTCCCCCTCTGTCCTGCTCCATCTCCCAGCCCAGCATGGCCCCGGCTGCAGGACAAACTCTCTGCCGACACCAACCTGCCGGGGACGTGCTGGGGGGATCTCCTTCCCCTTCCTTCTGGCACGGAGGTAAATCCCAACCTCTCCTTGTCCTTCCTCGCCCAGACAAGGAGCTGAGCACAAAGACCAGGGAGGACAAATCCCTGCAGCAGAGCCTCGTGGAAGAGGCTGTTTGCAGTGGCTCCATGGCACAGGAATCCAGGGGGGAGGAAAAGCCGCGGAGATGCTGCACCAGGAGGGGCTGCAAACACAGATCACGGGAATCTGAGGAGGAAAGACCCAGCCTGGGCTGGGCAGGCAGCTGGAGACGGAGCCGGAGCTCGGACCTGGTGGTCCATGAGCAGCTTCGTGATGGGGAGAAGTGGGGAGTGTGGGATGAGCTTCAGATGGAGGTCCAGACTGATCCGCCACCAGAGGATCCACACTGGGGAAAGGCCACACAAGTGTGGGGACTATGGGAAGGGCTTCAGGCAGCATTCCACTTTTATCCACCACCAACGGATCCACACTGGGGAGAGGCCCTATGAGTGTGAGTGGTGTGGGAAAAGCTTCACCTGCAGCTCAACCTTGACCAGACACCAAGGGAGGCACAGGTAAGGGAAGCCCTGCGAGCGCCTTGAGTGCGGGAAGAGCTTCGTGTGCTGCTCCAACTCCATCCCCCACTGCCCAACCCGCGTTGGGCAGAGCCCTGGTGACCCACATTCCCTGTGATCCATGTTGGAAAGACACCTGCCTGGTTATTCTTTCATTTTGGCCTTAGTTTTTGTGTCTTCATCTCTTTGTGCTTCAAAAGCCAAGAGGGATGTCACCTCAAAACTGGTTTTCTCCAGCCAGATCCCAGTTTCTGTCAGTGTCCCATATTCCAGTTGCTCCCAGTATGATCCCTTTATGGACTCAGTCCCCTCAGCATGATTCCAGTACCTTCCAGTTGATCCCAGTTGCTCCCAATGTGTCCACATTTTTGTCCCAACGTGGGCCCAGTAATTCCCAATAACCCCCAGTCAATTTCCATTCCCAATCACTTTAACCCCAGTGGCTCCCAGGATGATCCCAGTAGGACCCATACTCACCCCCACTATGGTTCCAGTCACCTCCAGTATGACTCCAGTCACTCCCAGGTCCTCCCAGTATTATTCCAGTCATGCCCAGCGTGACTCCCAGTCACTCCCAGTATGGCTTCAGTTGTGGCCAGCACTTTTCCTGTCACTCCCAGTCTGATTGCAGTGTGATCCCAGTCATTTTTTGACATTTCCAGTACTATTCCAGTCATTCCCAGTACGATCCCAGGTAGTTCCAGTAGGATCCCAGTATGACTCTGACTCTGACATGGGCACAGCTGCTCCCATTATCATCTAGTGTGGTTCCAGTTGCTCCCATTTCCCCTGACTGTGGTTTCAGTCTCTCCCAGTGCATCCCAGTTGCTGCCAGCATGTTCCCAGTCACTCCCAGGTGTACTTAGGTTCTTCCAGACTGATCCCAATTGCTCAGAGCCTCTCCCAATAACCCTCAGTGCAGTCCCAGTTGCTGCCAGTATGATCCAGTATGATCCCAATCCTTCTGAGCATAGTTCCAGTTGCTCCCAGTGTGATCCCAGTTGCCCCAGCACAGTTCCAGTCACTCCATAGATGATCCCAGTCCCTCTCAGCATGGTCCCAGTCATGTCCAGTTTCCCCAGTACAGAGTAGTAGCTCCCATTGACCCCCAGTGTTTCCAACACCTCGCATGCCGTAAATCCAAGGTTTTTGTGGGGATTTAAGAGGGCACAGGGAGGAATCAAAAATCCTGGAAAGATGGTATTGTATGGGAATTTGGAAGGGAACTGGAGGACTCAAAATTCTCGACACCCAGAATGCTGCAATTCCATGGTTTTGGTGGGAATTTGAGAGGAGAGCTGGAGAACTCTAAATTCCTGACCCCAGGAATGCTGTAAGTCCATAGTTTTGGTGGGAATCTGGGACGGAAGCAGGAGGATGCTAAACTCTCAACACCCAGAAAGCCGTTATTCCGTGGGAATTAGTGAGGGGAACTGGAGCATTTGAAATTCCTGACACCTGGAATGTTGTTATTCCATGGGATTTGGTGGGAATTTGGGAGGGCATATGATGGATTCTGAATTCCAAATACCCGGAATTCCATTATTCCATGAGAATTTAGGAGGGGAACTGGAATATTCAAGGTTCCCAATGCGCTGGATACTGTTATTCCATGGGGATTTGGGTGCGGAACTGGGGGATTCCAAATTCCTAGAGCCCAGAATTCTAGTATTCAGTGGGTATTTGGGAAGTGAACTGGTGAATCCAAATTCCTAATGCCTAAAATGCTGTAATTCCATGGGAAGTCGGGAGGGAAACTAGAGGATTCTTCCCATGCCAGGAAGGCTGTTATTCCATGGGAATTTGGGCATATGGACGATTCAAAATTCCTGATGCCTGGAATGCCATTATTTCATGGGAATTTGAGAGGAGAGATAGAGGATTCTAAATTCCCAGTGCCGGGAATGCTGTATTTCCATAGTTTATGGAAATAGGGAATAGGGAATCTGGGAGGGAAGCAGGAGGGGTTCTAAATTCTCAATGCCCAGGATGCCGTAATTCCATGCGAATTTGGAAGGGCATATGGATGATTTGAAATTTCTGATGCCTGGAATGCCATTATTTCATGGGAATTTGGAAGGGGAACTGGAGGGTTCAAAATTCCCAACAACAGGAATGTCATTATTCCATGGGAATTTGGGAGGAGAACTTTGGGATTCACACTTCACTAAGCCTGGAATGGTGAAATTCCATGGTTTTGGTGGGAATTTTGGAGGTCAGCTGAAGGATTCTAAATTCTCAGTGCCCGGAATGGCATTATTGAATGGGAATTTGGGTGGGGAACTGGAGTATTCTAAATTTCTAACACCCAGAATGCTGTTACTCCTTTGGAATTTGATGGAATTTTAGGACAGCTTATTGGGGATTCTAAATTCTCGACAGCCGGAATGCCATTATTCCATTTGAATATGGGATGGGAACTGGAGGATTCAAGATTCTCAGCGCCCATAATACTGTTATTCCATGGGGATTTGGGAGGGAAGCGAGAGGATTCTAAATTCTCAGTGCCTGGAATGCCGTTATTCCATTGCTTCCCAGTGTTGCCCACCAAACCCAAACCTGGACCTTCAAACCCAACTTTTCAAATACAACCTTTGATCACCAAATCCAACCTTGAACTTCAACTCCAACCTGAACTATCAAATTCGACCTTTAACCACCTGGGATAGGATGGATGGGATGGGACGGGGTGGTGTTGGGGGTTGAGTGTTTTTCTATTACTATATCAATTTAAAGAATTTTTCCCATTATCATGCCAATGGAGCTGGCCGGGTTACACCCAGGATCTCTGATGACTCCAGACAAAAGGGGTTGCTGGGAACGGTTCCTGGAGGGGCAACTCGTGCTTCTGGAGGGGACTCCTGTTTTCCGTGGAGCTCGGAGCAGGATGCCCCATCTCCAGCCCCACGTGGTTGAACACAGGAGAGCCAGACCCTCTGTGATCACCTGCCCTGCATCTGCCCCGTTCCAGCCTCCTGCCTCTGCGGACACAGCTGATCCCCCGGACACACACGGTGAGCGAGGAGCCGCCGCTCCAGCCCGTTCCCACCTGTGACCGGCGTGGCCGCTGCCGCCCCTCCCGCCTCCACTCCCGCCTGCCCTCGGCAGCTGTCGAGCTTTGGTCCTCTGGAACACCGGGACCAAGTGCAGAGAGAGCGTGCCTGCAGCTTAAAAAGGGACTGGAACCCAGTTATCTGTTCTGTTTTATTGGTAACTTTAACAACTGCTATTGTTTCTGCTTGTATGGTTAGATATATTAGCAAAAGAGCTGTTATTCCTACCCCCTTATCTCTGCCTCAGAGTCCTTGATTCAAACAATTATAATACTTGGGGGGAGTGGAATTAAAGTCTCTATTTCAAAGGAAAACTTCTGCCTTTATCAGCAGACACCTGTCCTTCAAACCAGGACACAGGGGTCCCTTGGTTCCATGGGGACTCCCAACGGCAGAAAGGTCTCCTTGGTTCCATTAAACCCTGCAGAGCTCCTTGATGCAATGAAGCCTGAAAGTGTCATCATGATTCCATGAGGTCCCAGAATGTCATAATGGACATTTGGTTCTATGGGTTCCTGCATAGTTACATAAATCCTTAGTTCCATGGGGCCCTGTAGTGTCACAATGGACTCCTTGGTTCAATGGTGCCACACAGTGACACAATCACCCCTTGGCCCAACAAGACCCCATAATGTCACAATGGTTCCTTGCTTCCATGACACCTTGTAGTGTCACAATGGACTCCATGGTTCCACGGGGATGCAAAGTTTCACTTTCTTCCTTTGGTTCAGTGAGGACTGTGATGCCTTAAGATTTTAACCTTTTCAAATCCTGTACTGAATTAGTCCATAACTCTAAACTCCATGTAAAGTGTTAGTTAACTGTCTTCACATTTTGGTCAGACAAAACAATTCCTCTAGGCTTGAAATTCAAGGGCACCCTACAACCTCAGGCTCCTAAAAGTATAAACAGAAGTGAACTGGGGAGGGGGGGAAGCAAACTGGGGGAATATGACTTCATTACCTGAAGCTGTAATTGGAGGACTAACCCTGACATGCAAATGGACCAAACTTATATCTATCTGAAAAACTCATGACCACTGTCCATCTTGGGTGTAGCCTCTAGGAGGCTTTTGACTGCCCAGGGCGAATGCTTTAATAAATACCCACTTTATTCTCTTAAGTCTAGCCTCTGCTCTAGGTAGCAACTCCAAGGCATCGCCTGTAGTATCACAATAGTCTCCATGATTCCATAAGGCCCTGCAGTGTCAAAAGAGGACATTGATCCCATGAGACCCCACAGTGTAACAATGGCCCCTTGCTTCCATTGAGCCCCACAGTGTCACTAGGGTCCCCTTGGTTCAAAAATGTCCTGAAATGCCACAATGGCCCTTAGATTTCACGAAGCCTCAAACTGTAAAATTTGCTTCCAATGCCTTCATAAGGGCTTGCTCTGTCATAATGGACCCTTGGTCCCATGATGCCCCATAGTGTCACAATGCTCTCCTTGGTTCTGCCCTGTGACAATGCCCCCTTGGTCACTTGGAGCCCACAGTGATGCTCTTGTGCCCTTGGTTCCATAAGGCCCTACAGTGTCACAATTATCCTTTGGTTCCAGGGTGCCTAATAGTGTAAAAATGGTCTCCTTGATTCCACAGTGTCACAATGGCTCTTTCGTCCCATGGAGCCCCACACTGTCACTGTGCTCCCCTTGATTCCATGGGGCCCTGCTGTGCTACAGTGGCCCCAATGGCTACAATGCTCTCCAGTGAGGTTCTCTAAAACTACCTGAACAGAGGTTGTAGTCAGGTGGGGGTCGGTCTCTTCTCCCAGACAACCACTGACAGAATGAGAGAACACAGTCTTTAGATGAGCCGGGGTAGTTTAGGTTTGACATCAGGAAATAATTCTTCTCTGAAAGAGTGATTGGGCATTGGATTTTTCTGCCCAGGGTGGTGCTGGAGTCACCGTCCCTGGAGGCATTTAAAAAAAGCCTGGACACGGCACCCAGAGCCATGGTTAAGTTGATGAGGGGATGTTAGGTCATAGGCTGGACTTAATGATCTCAAAGGTCTTTTCCAGTCTTGTTCATTCTGTGATTCTGTTTCATAATAGTCTCCATTGTTTTATGAAGCCCTACAGTGACACAGTGGAACTTTGTTTTCATGAGTCCCCAAAGTGTAAATGGACCCTTTGTTCCATGAGGTTCCTCAGTGTCACAATGGCCCCTTGGTCACAATGCACTTCTGGTTCCATGAGCTTTCATACTCTCAGCAACAGTTCTGCAGTGTCACCATGGACCCTTTGTCCCACGAGGTTCTGCAGCATAACATGGTCACCTTGGTTCTGTGAGGTTCTGCAGTGTCACAATGGACTCCCTGGTTCCGTGAGGCTGTGTCACAATGCACCCACAGCTGCAGGAGGTTCCATGGTGTCACCATGGCCTCCTTGGATGTGCAGTAAAACAATGGACCATTGGTTCCATGTGGCCCCACAGTGTCATAATGACCCCTTGGGTCCATGAGGCCTTTATCTGTCACAATGTACTTTTGGTTCCATGAGGTTTCTCAGTGCCACAATGGTCTCCTTTAATCTGAAGTATTACAAGGGACCATAGGTTCGATGTAACCCCACACTGTCGAAATGGATTTTGGTTCCATGAGTTCCCACAGTGTCAAAAGGCCTCATAGTTCCTTGAAGTTCCGTAGTGCAACAGTTGATCCTTGGTTCTGTGAGGCCCTGCTGTAACCAAATCTCAGAAACATCAGAATAAGATGACTTGAAACTAATTTGTTTTCACTAATATTTTCAGGCCTCAGGTCCAATGTGGGATAACTCCTAACCTTACATGCACATGTGATTCTACATTGGTGTTGTTTATATTCAGTCACTACATGTCTATTGCAATTTACCCATTTCCATAAATCCCACGTGAAGTTCCCAGGTTCAGTCATTTTTTCTATCACTGCATCCTTAAGCCAGATGTCTTCTTATTCTCCTCCAACCAACCTTGCAGGGAAAGTAGCCCCTGCATGGCTTGTTCCTGTGCTAAAATTTCATAGGCACAGTAAAAATTGAATTAAACCATTTGGTATCAATCCCAAGGTTTGTGCAGCCAGGCAGAGGCAGGCAGGATGCAGAGCTGTCAGCAAAGGAAGGACCAGCCAGGTGGAGCAGCCAGGGGATGCCGACAGCCTGCAGGGACAGAGGCACAGGGCATGGACACTGTAGGACAGCCTGGGCTGCAGAGGGCACAGGGATGGGCAGCAGCTGAAAGGCCCTGCCAGAGCCAACTGCTGCAGCACTTGGGCCATGGCTGCTGGCCCTGGGCCTGAGGCCAGCAGGGGACAAGTGAGCCTTGCTGTGCTGGGGCCTCATTGCCTCCTTGTCCCTGCTCAGCAGCCTGGCAGGGGCTGCCCCATGGTCCTGCCCTGGGCATTGCACATCCCCAGAGCCCAGTGCCCTGGGAAGAGCCCTGAGCAATGAGGGAGGGACAGGATCTGCCTTGCCAGGGGCTGGGGCTCAGGCCTTGGCCCTTTGCATTCCTGAAACACATCCAGCTGTGCTCAGCACCAGAGATACCTTTCCCTTGTTTTTCCCCACCTGCCATCAGTGCCTCCAGTGCTCTGCTCTAACTGGGACCTGGGGACACTTTCTCAGTCCTGTCCCTCACTGAGATCTAGTTAAATATGAGAAACTTCAGTGCTTCAATCTCAATTGGAGCTCTTGAGAAGTTTCTTGCGCACACTCTGTCAGGGACTGAGTCTGATGCCAACAGCACCAAAGCCCTGAGAGGGTGATTCAAGTCCTTGTGCTGTGCCTGTGCTGCTGAGCTGGGCCAGGCTCCAGCACAGAGGCAGCTCCTGGCAAGGGCAGCGCTGCAGAGAGACAGCTCTGCCCAGGAGCAGCTCCTGTGACAGCCCAGCAGGGCTGGGGCACTGCCAGGGCATGGCAGGGACACGAGCAGGGCACAGGCAGAGCTCACAGTGCTCAGCACTGGCAGGGGCTGTGTCATGTCCCAGAGGGGGCTGTGGCACAGCAGCACCTCTGTGGCTGTGTCATGGAGCCAGAGAGCAGCTGTGATGTCAGAAAGGGGCTGTGTGACAGCACAGGGTGGGTTGTGTGAGGTCACAGATTGGGCTGTGACATCACAGAACAGGCTGTGATATTGCTGAGTGGGCTGTGACAGCACTGGACAGTTGTGTGACACCATAGAGAGGGCAGTGAGGTCACAGAGGAGACTGTGCCATCATAGAGGGTGGCTCTGTGATATCAGACAGCAGGCTGTGACATTACAGAGCAGCTGTGTGATGTCCCAGAGAAGGCTGTGGCACCAGAGAGTGTGTTCTGCCATCACAGGGTGGCTATGTGACATCAGAGAGGGGCTGTGACATCCTGGAGCAGGATGTGACATCACAGAATGGCCGTGTGACATCCCAGGGCAGATTGTGTGACATCACAGCAATGACTGTGACTTCACAGATCACAGAGGCTGTGTGACATCACAGGGGCTATATGACATCACAGGGTGCTGTATGACATCACAGGGGCTGTGTGACATCACAGGGCTCTGTGACAGCACATGTGGCCATGTGACATCACTGGGGGTTGTGTGACATCACATGGATTGCGTGACATCACAATGACTGTGTGACATCACAATGACTGTGTGACATCATAGGGTGCTGTGTGACATCACAGAGCTGTGTGACATCATAGGGTGCTGTGTGACATCACAGGGGCTGTATGACCTCATAGTGTGCTGTGTGACATCACAGAGCTGTGTGACATCACAATGACTGTGTGACATCATAGGTGCTGTGTGAGAGCTGAATCAGTCAATTATAGCACATCTACTACTGTCGGCAGGATGGTG